>NW_027305893.1:0-23320 GCF_039555335.1 Amphiura filiformis | reverse complement strand
CAGTTATTAGGCAGTCTGTTAAGCAGTTAATATAGGCAGTCACTTGAAGCTGTTGATATATGAAGCTCTATATAGACCTGAAAGCACATAGGCAGTACCTAGACATGTAAAATGGGCAAAATGAAGCACTATAGGCAGTTCTTAGACCTTCACCTTCAGCTCTAATTTAGGCAGTTCACCTCAAATGAAGCTCTAATTTAGGCAGTCGTCGGCCTCAAAAGAAGCACTAATTTAGGCAGTTGACTGCCTAAAATGAAGCTCTAATTTAGGCAGTCAACAGTCTCTAATGAAGCTCTAATTTAGGCAGTCAAATGAAGCTCTAAATTAGGCAGCTGACTGCCTCAGATGAAGCTCTAATCCAAGCAGTTGCAGGGACATGCCTTTTGAGGAGAGTGAGAGCAATCACTCTAGCTGCTCTCCTTAAATCTGATATAGGAGAGTGATTTTTAGCTCTCCTTAGTTGACCATTTTCTCCTTACATTCAATTGTAAATGCACTATAAAACAGCTCTCCTTGAAGGCTCCATCAGACCTAAAACGTTCTCCTGCAATTCCAAAAGACAGTCCTTGCAGTCGTCAACTGCCTCAAATAAAACGGAAGCTTGTGATTTTACAGGAAGATCGCTGGACGCCTCCCGATTTGCTGTGGAAACTTGTTTTCATGAATCAAGTACTTACTTTCCATTTTGGTTATTAATTATTGGGGAATGTTTGATTGTAGCAAGCCCTCAGCTGACAATCAATCATGCCATAATTTCTTTCAATGAAGCCTCAAATCTCAGCAGGCAGCCAACAATTAAAGCAATTTGCAGTCTTTTCCTGGTCAACATGACATCTTTTCACCATATTTTGACAGTGTACACTTCAATCTGTGTTACTCAAAGTAAGACAAGCATCATGCAATCATGTATTCATTCTTTCAGGGGGGGGGGTAGGAGCAACACATTATTTTGATGATGTGTGAGATTTTACTCATTTTCCAGTATTTTGCGTGAGATATTTACTACGGTACCTAGGAGTGAGATTATACTACCCTGGCGTGAGACGTCGACTGTGAGAAAGTGACCCAATGCGTGAGACTTACAGCCAATGCGTGTGTGCACCATGTGCGAAACTAGGAGTTGAGTGTTTACAAACACAGGAATTCGAGGAGGTACACCCAAAAAGCAGTAATTCAAGGAGCTTCTCAAAGTGGAGAACCCTATCTGGGGTTAGGATGTCTTTTTCCAGCATTTCCTTCAATTCGAGGAGATCCATAATTGTTTTTGTGCTAAGTTCTCCTCACACACCTCCTCACATTCCTGTGAAAACTCCTCGCTTTGTATGTAAAGTGTGCACAGTTTAATACACTTCACACACTATGCTTTTCTGTCTCCTCGTTTAGACTGCGCTACGAGTATAGGTGTGAGAGTTGACAGGCCTGTTCCTGATTAAACACTAAATGATTTTGAGTCCCAAGCATAAATTGTACACCATATAATGACATGATAACACAAAGTAAAATGCAAAACTAAAATCCAAGGCCCAGACAATTTTGTTTAACAATTAAAGTTTCAGATTCCTAGGTGCCAACTCGGGCCCATCAGTACACCACATATGCTATACTTTGCGGCATATATTTGTACCACTATACCTCCGATCCCCAACCTTTTAGACGTATCAGTTATTGCCAATGATATGAATCCAATTTGCAGTTGCTAGAAAGCAAGGTTATCACAGAAAACTAATTTTGGATACATGCAAGTGCATACTGCAAAATTCAGCAGCCTGTGCACACATTATCTGTACATGCATGCAGTTGATAAGCTTACAACATTTATACTGCTTGCAATACAACCCTGCAAACCTTTAATTTACCTGTGCATCAACAAGTGTATAGTCATCTGTAGTATAAAATTCCCCATAAAGAATGAATGATTTGTGTGAAGAGACCATTAAAACACCACCATCTAAAGAACAGCTTGTTGAATATCCAACAGCAAATTTGAAATGGCAGTTGGTGATCATGTGACCGGGTCATGACTTATGCAAATTAGCTTCTGACTGTCTATTAGGTCTGACTGCCTATTAGAGCTTCATTTAGAGCTTCATATAGTGACTGCCTATTATAGACCTTCATATCTGTCAAGCTCTTTGACTGCCTAAGTCACAGGCCTTCAACTGCCTAATTTTCCAGCAACTTCTTGTTGATAGTTTGATTAGGCAGTCATTTGTCTTCAACTGCCTATGAACTGCCTATTAACTGTCTATTAGGCAGTTGTGTTTGGTAAGGGACAGTTCAGTTTCTCAATGCATCAACCATGTGAATAATTATAAGGTAGGAGAACTTTTTTTTTCAAACACCCTAATTTCCTAATTTGCATATATGCAAACTTTGTGTTGCAAAATGATGCACATGGGAATAGTATAGCACATAGCTTTCTGACCAAATGTTTCCGAGACAAACTTGTTTTTTTGGCCTAAGAAAGCTATTCAGAAGACAAACCTGGCATTTCCTCAAGAAAATGGACCTTTTTTTTTTAATTAGCCACATAGGATCAATCTAATCATAGAGGCGAATGATAGATATTGCTCCTCTAGTCCCAAGGAATAAAAATGCCAATATTCATGTATCTCCAAGATGCCTAGTTATGTCAAAATAGGTCAACAGGTATTAATAACATATACTGCACACTGGAACTCCACCAAGAGAAAATGCACATTTTTTTGGCGAATTGCAGTCATCTGACGAAGAATCTCATCTTTTAGGTATATTGAACTTCACAACACTCTCAGTTGGAATAAACAACAAGTAAATTGATGTCATCCCGGATGTCATATAACTTTCTGCAGGGCTGGCTATAAAATAGGTCTATATGCCTTCTGAGTTTTCTGTGGGCTAATTGGCTATGGCCAAGAGTTCTCACTGTGTCAACAATTTACCACTACCCTTATGAAAATGGCAAGCATATTTGCAAGCTTGCAAAGTAGTTGCGCATGCTTGCATTATGCAAGATTGCGCAAACAATTCTGCACGCTTGCGCAAGCAATTCTGCATGCTTGCGCAAGCTTATTTTTGGAACAATACGGGCATGCGCAAGCAGGCAAATAGGTCCGTAGCATGCTTGCAATAAGCATGCATGCACTGTTTGCTTGTTGCATGCTTGCGTTGAGCATGCTTGCGCCCTGCATGACTCGATCACCGCGTGCTTGCCTCTGCATGCTTGCAATTGCTTGCGCGAGGCATCTAAAAGCTTGTGCAAGCTTTTATTTGGAACAATATGGGCATGCATAAGCTTTCACTGCAAGCACCCGCAGTGTCTTGGTTGATGCATGCGCAAACAAGCCCATCTTTCACAAGCATGCATAAGCTTGCAATACACAGCCATGTGAAAGCTTGCAATGCACTTGCCAAATGTGCGCACGGTGGGATATAGACATCAGATCCAATTTAATTGGAAATATGTATTTCACCTGTAACTGTAAACCTACTGTAAGTGTAAACCTACTAATTTTTTACATAACATTGATGTTTCTTCAATCTGTCTGCAGCACAGTCCTCAAGTTTATTCAAATAGATACATCAGTTTTTGCCATCTTTTCGCTTTAATATTTTACTAGTACACATATTTTAGAGCGGTTTAACCGATGTTTACATTCATGAACTATTGAGATTGAGATTGAACAAATTTCATGACACAGTACTAAAACTTGGCTGTTCCTAAGAAATAATACAGATAATAGAAAATATTTTTTCTAGACTTGTTTACAATGTTCAGTAACATGTTATGGTTGGATATATTTTCAAACAAATATGATACATTTCACATCTAAATTGTCTTTGTTGGCAATTAAATTTTTTGTTTCAAGTAACAGTACAATCTTGTAAAATAATAAGACTTTCTGCATGTGTAGTTATTTCACCCGGCTATACCTTAATCATTGATTTTGCACCCTAGTTGTTTTACATGTAGTTCACTGTTGCATTTTTTTGGTTCCCCACTTACACCTTGAAGCTAAGCGTTTAACTAATCAAGCATGAAAGACATATACTGGATAAATAATAATGATAATAATAATTGTTGGAAACATTGCACATCATTTTACCTAATTCATAGCTACGTACGTAGCATACCTGGGCAACACATTTTCCAAAAAAATACTGATCATACATTTCAATAGATACAGCAGGTTTGGTGAATAAAGAACTAAAATTTACTTAATCCGTCAAAACCATGCTAAAAACTTACTGTCGTCTAGCTAAAAACTGCTTGGTTTTGACCGGTGGTTTGACAGATTCAAAACATTTTACTGATCATGCTGATTACATTTCGCAGTATAAATATTTAAAGTCTATCCAGATGTCATAAATAAGCATCATTGGCAATAGGTATACCATTTTCACCCTAATGTGGCAGCGACATCAGTGCGTATTTTATTGAGCGCATCAGCTTAAAATTGCTAGCATTCGCTCAAAGTGCCGGCGGACATGCTTAAAGACGCCGCATAGATACACAAGCGAAACAACTTTCTCAACGCGTTGACTTCACTGTCACATTAGGGTGAAAAATGGAATAGTCACTCACCTAGCAAACACACTCAAATGTCCCTTTTTTAAAATCTTCAATTCATATTTTTAAATCAAACAATAAAAAGGCAGGTTAATGTGGCTTAAATGATGTTACATATTATTGTACAATGTAGATACAGTGGAAACTGGTTACCACAAAACTGTTAACACAAGATTCCTGATAACACCAAATGTTTTTCAAGTTCCGAGCATATTTTATACATGTACAATATTAACAAATGACCTGATAACACAAAACCCTTTTTGCAAATATTAAAATTTGAGGCCCTGACAATTTTGTGTTAATGAGGTTCCACTGTATATTTTTGGATATTCATGAGGCCTAAAAAATGTATTGCCCATAAGAGCTCCAAAGTCGAGGTTCGTCGGATATAACTATATTCTTTATATTTTGCCAATTTAATACCACAATCAGAAGTTCTGATGGATCCATTTTACACTGCCTTAAAATGAATCCAAAATGGTCTTTAAAGTTAAGTTTCATGTGCATCATAAGTGCATGACCCAGATAAATCCATCTTTGACAGGCAAAATTTGTGCAAGGTTCACATGACTTTTTTGTGTAACATCTTAACTCGTCATTTTGCATGGCTGATTTATGTAGAGCATTTTCTTCTTGATGAATTGCAATTGTTGGAAGTCTGTCTTCTATTCCTGCCACAGTTGGGTCACATTTCAGCAGCAACTGAAAGCAAATTGTAGATAAGTTACTGTTAGTTACACTTCAATTAGCAAAATGAATATTCCCACTTACACATCTCTGAAATAACACCATTCTGAAAAAATATTTTGTGTCTATGAGAACTGAGAAATTAGGATCATTAAAGTATTTCACTTTTAGTTTCATAGCCCCCATCAATTAAACCAACACAAATCGTTTTGATGAACATTCAAAATGAGAAAAAGAGACGTGAAAATACCTGACCCACCATATACATTTTTTCTAGACCCTATAAAATGTCATTCAAGGATTATATGAGAAAAATATGAATGATCCATGCAAAAATCTCCATTCTGATAAGATAAAGTAAGGGGATGATTGATTTGGATGATCTATGAGACTGGTGATTTGGGTCACACATTTTTTAATTGCCATACCTTTAGTATTTAAATGAATTCCTCCAGACTTCAGTGTGTATGTCGTGTATCCCACCTTTGTTTCCAATGGACATTTTATTGTGAAATTTCATTGTATAAGGAATACATTTTAAAAAAATCCACATAGGCCCCGCATGAAAAGTATTTAATTATCTTTGTGATCACTCAAAAACCCATTTTGTGTGAATTTTACATCCGAACTAGGTGCTATTAAATTTGTATGAGCCTTTTTATTTTACATGTAAAGTCTATGGGGGTGACGATTAGAAATGGACGGCAATATTCAACCCTCATTTTGGGCCATTTTAAACACTAAAATGCCCATAAAAAAAAATAGCACTTAGTTCGGATGTAAAATTCACACACAATGCTACCTGAGTGAGTACAAACATAATTAAATACATTTCATATGGGGGCTATAGCAAAAACAAAAAAAGTCCTCTACCGGTACCTTAATGGTTATGGAACAAAGGTGATCCATTGAGTCTTGGACTTTTCAAGCATCCTGGTTGCATCATCAGAAAACGAATCAGAGTACCTGTGTAAAAAATGCATGAAATAATTTAAAAATGGCATTTGACAAGCTGTCGAGTCTGATTGAGTGGTGGAGAATGGAGATGCAGTCATTATTTTAAAAAAACCGATAAATTGCAGACCATGCACATGTTTTCTTTTTTGCCTTTATATTACGGTTAGCAACTATTTTAAACTGACATTGCGATTTGGTAGTTCACAGTATCTTGCATTGCGATGGTAAAAAAAAATCCACCAGCCATTTTCTGAAATACACATTGCGAGGGCTCAGCGCAAGAGTATCGTAACTCCAAAATTGCCATTTTGAGAAAAACACAAAAAAACATCGTAACTCCATGGAGATAAGATTTTGTGGTGCAGAGTGCAAAAGATCCCCTGCAGAGCCAATGCAAACTCTATAGAGCTCCATGGAGTTAAGATGTTGTTGCTGTGACACATTCAGGAGCCTGATATTTCAGCTGTGTATTGTGTATATATACCATGGTGGAGTTAAGATTTTGTGGCTGTCAAATGGACGGTGTTGCTAGCTACATTTTCATACTCTCATTTTTGCCCAAATTGGAGTTAAGATATTGTTGCGCTGAGCCCATTTTTGTTTTCTATCATGAAGCGATATCATTAGAAAGCTAATGTTCTCTTTTTAAAACTGCATTAAGAATGGAGGGGTACATATGAATGAAAATCAGTAACCGGTAAGGTAACCCAAGTAAGGTTCATCTTCATCATGAAAAAATTGCTTGCATTTTTTACATTATTTCTTTCCACATACACCCTACACTAGTTCTGACACCATTTTGAGATTCCTGGGATCAATAGCTTTCAAAAAATGTATACTTTTACTATCATAGGGTGTATAGATTTCCAAATATGACCTTTGGTACCGTACTCATGACAGAAAAATCAAGGTGTATGTGACCCAAAGTCGGCGAGTTCAGGACGCATGGCCCAATGCATACATGTAACATCATCAAGTAGTCATTGTAGTGATCCCGGGAGTTACTTGAGAACTCTAGCTTCAAATTTGCACATGGTACGCATTTGAAGTTAGAGTCAGAGTCGACATTTTTTGGAACCAATGTTTATTTTCTGTTTTAAATTAATGATGAAAGTTATTGAGTCGTATCTTTTGAGTAAAGATTGCTTATTTTGAACAGTCCAAAACTTTATTAGTGCAATTTTAGCAACATATTTCATGCGATTGTCTATCGTGATTGCTTTACACATAGGCTGTGATTAAGAAGCGCCAGGGTTTTACAGGGAACCAAGGGCTATTTTTAATGAATCAGGGGCTATTCAATGGATGAGAAAATTGTTGTGTATATGGCTGAGAAATAAGAAGCACCGGACCAAGGGCTAGTACTTTGTAAAAAGCCCCTGGTTCACGCGGTTTTACAGGGAATTATTTCCCAGTTACACAGTGTCATGCTTCAATGAATCTGACTATAGAAAAATTACTTAATTTGTGTACATCGTGGAACATACTCTTTGCGTGGCTGTGCGTAGTAAGCTGTTTATGCGCAGATAACCTCGCAATGGACGCCAGAGAGAGTAGCGCGTTGTACGCTTGTGTATTAGCATGATTAGTCGCGGAGTAACAAGCGTAGTTGAATGTTCCACAATGTACACAAATTTAATAATTTTTTATAGTTAGCTTTCTAATGCAATGTTCTCTAGCCTCAAATGTGAAGCTCATGATCGGTGAGCGACTTCTCGAGCAACTTACCCGGGAGTAGAGTGATCCATGGTTCCTGTTATGAACAGTACCGTAACTCTTTCATTCCGTCAATTTCTTGCATCAAAGACAACATGATTATAGGCTATAGTATAGAGTCATTGCTAGCTCAAATCTAGACTTAGAAATCAATGAAGCATGACACCCATTAAAAGAAATGGAAGTTAAGGGAGTAAACAGTTGTTAAAATTGCACTTTCAACTTTTGCTCATGTGCTCTAAAGACAGTAAAAAGCTACATTTGACTCATCATGTGCTCTAAAGACAGTAAAAAGCTACATTTGACTCATCAAAGTAATCATCCATTAATGTCCAAATAATTTAACCGAGTGAAAAACATTGCAAAAATAACAACGCTGATCTACCGTACCTTGCTCTCTAGAACTGAAGTCTAGCCACAAATTTGCTCACTGCTTCACATTCGTTGTTTACAGCTCTGTCAGACTGCATGTTGCATTCAAAATCTAGTCAGATTCGCTGAAGCATGACACCTGTAATGTAAAGCAATGGAAGTTCAGAATTAAGTACATTGTAAACACAGCCGATGCATGACGGGTGATATTGCATCAAAATAATGCACTTCAAAAAAATTTAGACTGTTCAAAATACAAGGCAATTTTTTTCTCAAAAGATGCAACAGCAGATTTGTTGAAATCATGTTCATCCAAATTTCAAATTCAAAATTAACAGAAATTGAGAATGAGAAATACATAATCCATTGCAAAAATGTCAACGCTGTTCAACCGAAAAACTATAGCAACATACCGCACTCTAGTACTAGTCTAGCATCGGATGAGTAAAACTATCGTACATGCGTATCGTGTGACGTTTGCAAATTCAAAGCTAGAGTTCTCAAGTAAACCCTACCGTACTGAAAAAAACCCAAATGCAATAGTTTCATGCTACATTTTTTTGTAGCCTCTCATACAATACTGTACATGCATGTACACCATACAGTACCGTATAAAATGATGTACAATGTACATTGTAGGACTTCACTCGAAAAAAATGTGTAGTAATTAAAAGCTACGTAAGATGATATTCAGATATTGTAGGTAAGCTTATCAATTTTATTTCAAAAATGAAATCAAAATGTCGACTGTATACTTACAGTAGTTCACACACCTCAAGCTGCCACTCATCAGCCGATCATCGATCACACAGTGTCCGACGTGCGTGTACATGATTCATGGATTGTGCAACATCATCTCACAATCACATTGTCTCATGCATGAATCTGCTTAAGCTTTTACTACCATAACTACGCTGTCACTGTCATAGTCGTCTCGATGGCGATACCCAGCCTCAATTGGTAGTGGACCCCATAAAATTCCTTTTCTGTAACGCAAAATTTAGCCCCAAATTTGGACAAAAATTGCAACACCAACCGTCATCCCATTTGATGTGTGAGCTGCCATTGTTATTGTACATTAATGGATGGTTGCAGATCCCTCCTTTCTATAGGAGCACCATACAGGTGCTTGCATTGCAAGCAGACAGGTGCTTGCATTGCAAGCAGACAAGTGCTTGCATTGCAAGCTTGTTTTGCAATAACAACTTGCAAGCACATTGATGCTTGCAGGATGCATGCAGCTGGTTTTGCAAGCTTAATGCTTGCAGTGTGTGCAGTTTGCAAGTGCTTGCGCAACCTTTCGCAAGCAGTGCATGCATCCGCAAGCTCAATGCTTGCAGTGTGTGCAGTTTGCATAGTGCTTGCGCAAGGTTGTGCATGCTTCGCTGTTACTTGCACAAGCTTGCAGCAAGCGTGTACATGCTTGCTGCAAGTCTGCGCAAGCTTTTTTTGGTGATTGCATTTTCGTAAGGGTAGTTACACCCACATGCAGGGTATATTGTGATCCTGTAATTTCTTCTTCTCCATCCTTTCCTTCCTTTTCTATACTGATATCATGTGTACATGAGCCACATAGGTAAAATATAAATGGCCAAAATGTTAAAACAGCAAATAAAAGTAGCTAATTTGGGGCTCAGATTTGGTACACTGATAGTATCCCAAGTAATATGTTTCACATAATGATTCAGAATGATTTAGTTATAACCTTACATAAAAGTCATGAACTCAAAGCACTCATACTCAGAACATGTAATGATGTAGCAATTTCCAAATAAAAATGTACATTATATATTTCTTCTTCAGACATTTTAAATTAGAATACCAAGTCGGGAATAATAAAAAAAAAAATCGCATTTCGCATTATTTTGTTTTCAAACCACTCGTGAGCTTTGAGACAAACTTTTTTTTTTTTTGTGCCTAATCAACAATTCACAGTTTATTCTGTGTTGATCGACATACATGATACATTGTATTACAAGTGTATCATCTTCTGTAGTATCTTTGCATAATAGCAGTTGCCCACCAAAAAATCCTTTTGACAATTTGAGTTTTTGTATTTTGCATGATCAAGTCTTGTATAATGTAAATACTCTTTTGAAGTACATGTACAAATGTATGGTAAAATGTATTGTTTAGCCTAGATTTAGGTTAACTTTCAGGTGCTTCATAACAAAAATCTTGCCGAGATGAACAAATTATTAGGTCACATCCCAGGTATCAAAATGTAGGCCTATACATTTTCTACGTAATATTAATACTATTTTTGTTGAAATTCAACACCAGAAGTTGTGTTTATTTTCTTACTTGGTTGGTTTATTGACATTATTCATTACAAAACTTTGAGGCTGATATCTGTATTTTGAAATTTCATAAAAGCAGGGTAGTATTACACGTACATGTAGGTAGTAGCATATCTACGCATTTGTCCCGGCATTTGTTTGTACCATAAAGAATTGTTAATTTTGATCTTTGTAGACTGATGAAAGTAGGTTTAAAAAAGAGATTAGTATTGCCCCTTTCTGGACATTAGACAGAAAATCTGAACAAAATAGGGTTGCGTTTTTTTTTTTTCATATTTGAATTTTCATATGAACTTAGTATAAAATTCACAAAATATTTTGCCTGTTTGTAATTTGTTACAACCGCCACAACTCTGATAATACCATTTACCATCATACATGTATTTGCTTTGATAGTGAACTTGTATTTTTTGTAGCATAATATTTAACAAATAAAAAGCAGATTGAGTGACCAACCCTGACTTAGAGCTTTAAGGGCAATACAGCATTTCTTTTTTAGGCCTTTTATTGTGAACATATTTGAATTTGATACCATAAATTAAGATTTCACACTCTTTGTAACATTAATAGAATATTGGGATGTATTATAGGAAAATCCCGAACGCATCATCAGCCCTACTGATCATCTGGCGGTAAAAGTTCATTGACCTGTGAAACGGATGTTGTAGTATCACAGGTCACCTTTGAGTTCAACCTGAGAGGTATCTTCCTGATCGCTGAACTGTAGGCCCCAGCCAAGTTGTGTCGTAGGCCACCTCCCCTATTGAGTGAAGGCTCCTCCCGTTTTACATAAATAGCTTCTTTGACCCTTTGGACAGAGAAGCAGATGGTATGAGCGAGGGGTCAAAGAAACTATTTATATGAAACAGGAAACACTTTTACCGCCAGATGATCAGTAGGGCTGATGATGCATTTAGGATTGGACATGGAAATTTCCCACTCAAAAATAGAAGTCCAGTTGACTAGATTATACTTCAAATTTAGAGAGGACCTTCCTTTATCAAGGGATCAACTTTTTTTAAAGAAAAGAAATTTAATGAGATAAGAACTACAACAGGTTGAAGTGACACCATTCTGTGCATCAGGTGTTGAAACGCAATTATCTCTGAATTTGGATTGATTCAGACAAGCAAACTTACATACTCATAAAATTTAACTATTCATTGGAATTAATGCACTTAGCTCCTCTATGGATATATTTTCCATGGCAGCCATCTATGATCATACATGTTGTTATAAGCAAATATAATGTTCCAGATAAAAGCACCTTAAAATTGCACTTTCTGTTAGTATTCTTTTGGACTTTTTAACATGTTCTAGAAGCCCTATATAAAACTGTGACACTCGAAAGGCCATATCTCTGGAATGAAACGTCCGATTAAGATTATTTAAACGCCAAAATGTTTCTTTCATCAATTCCCAGCCATTAGGTTAGGTCTGAATCAATTTAAAAGTTCTTCAATTATTAATGGACATGCCTACTTTTAGCACCAGCGCTAATGCTAACAATGTCAATGAGTAGTAATTTGCACACACTTGCTAGCAATATAGGTGCTATTTAGCACTATTAGCGCTAATTTAGCATGATGTAGCATTCCAGCTTTAATAATGCCAATTATTAGTACCTAGTGCTAATTAGTGTGAAAGCAGGGTAGTATTACACGTACATGTAGGTAGTAGCATATCTACGCATTTGTTTGTACCATAAAGAATTGTTAATTTTGATCTTTGTAGACTGATGAAAGTAGGTTTAAAAAAGAGATTAGTATTGCCCCTTTCTGGACATTAGACAGAAAATCTGAACAAAATAGGGTTGCGGTTTTTTTTTTTTCCATATTTGAATTTTCATATGTACTTAGTATAAAATTCAAAATATTTTGCCTGTTTGTAATTCATTACCACCGCCACAACTCTGATAATACCATTTACCATCATACATGTATTTGCTTTGATAGTGAACTTGTATTTTTTGTAGCATAATATTTAACAAATAAAAAGCAGATTGAGTGACCAACCCTGACTTAGAGCTTTAAGGGCAATACAGCATTTCTTTTTTAGGCCTTTTATTGTGAACATATTTGAATTTGATACCATAAATTAAGATTTCACACTCTTTGTAACATTAATAGAATATTGGGATGTATTATAGAAAAATCCCGAACGCATCATCAGCCCTACTGATCATCTGCGGTAAAAGTTCATTGACCTGTGAAGCGGATGTTGTAGTAGTATCACAGGTCACCTTTGAGATTCAACCTGAGAGGTATCTTCCTGATTGCTGAACTGTAGGCCCCCAGCCAAGTTGTGTCGTAGGCCACCTCCCCTATTGAGTGAAGGCTCCTCCCGTTTTACATAAATAGCTTCTTTGAACCTTTGGACAGAGAAGCAGATGGTATGAGCGAGGGGTCAAAGAAACTATTTATATGAAACAGGAGGAGCCTTCACTCAATAGGGGAGGCAGCCTACCACACAAATTGGCTGGGGCCTACAGTTCAGCAATCAGGAAGATACCTCGCAGGTTGAACTCAAAGGTGACCTGTGATACTACAACATCCTTTTCACAGGTCATGAACTTTTACCGCCAGATGATCAGTAGGGCTGATGATGCATTTAGATTGGACATGGAAATTTCCCACTCAAAATAGAAGTCCAGTTGACTAGATTATAGTTCAAATATCATTAGAGAGGACCTTCCTTTATCAAGGGATCAACTTTTTTTAAAGAAAAGAAATTTAATGAGATAAGAACTACAACAGGTTGAAGTGACACCATTCTGTGCATCAGGTGTTGAAACGCAATTATCTCTGAATTTGGATTGATTCAGACAAGCAAACTTACATACTCATAAAATTTAACTATTCATTGGAATTAATGCACTTAGCTCCTCTATGGATATATTTTCCATGGCAGCCATCTATGATCATACATGTTGTTATAAGCAAATATAATGTTCCAGATAAAAGCACCTTAAAATTGCACTTTCTGTTAGTATTCCTTTTGGACTTTTTAACATGTTCTAGAAGCCTATATATAAAACTGTGACACTCGAAAGGCCATATCTCTGGAATGAAACGTCCGATTAAGATTATTTAAACGCCAAAATGTTTCTTTCATCAATTCCCAGCCATTAGGTTAGGTCTGAATCAATTTAAAAGTTCTTCAATTATTAATGGACATGCCTACTTTTAGCACCAGCGCTAATGCTAACAATGTCAATGAGTAGTAATTTGCACACACTTGCTAGCAATATAGGTGCTATTTAGCACTATTATAGTGCTAATTTAGCATGATGTAGCATTCCAGCTTTAATAATGCCAATTATTAGTACCTAGTGCTAATTAGTGTGATGTAGTGTTTTAGCACTAATAAGTCCTATTATCGGCACCTAGTGCTAATTAGCGTGATGTAGGGCTAATAACACTAATTATTATTACATAGTGCTAATTAGCATGATGTAGCATTTTAACGCTAATTATCATTACCTAGCACTCTGCAACTAATTTGATCAATTGAAGTTGCTCCAGTCAGTGGTGTGCAATTAGTACTTATAAAGCTAACCAGTGTAATGTAGCATTTTAGTACTAATCTATAATAAATTACTGAGTTTGGCGAATTGGTAAGGCTAAAAATGTTTTACATTATTTCGGAAAACAGATTTTTGCGTTGCGTAGAGTAAGGTTGTCCGCACCCCAATAAAACTACCAATTTTGTTTTTGTTTACGTTAAAGATGTCAAATAATGTTAATTACTTTAAAAAGCACTAACAGCTCCCTGCGAGCTAACACATTTCACACCAACACATTAATACAATACAATGTTGACATAGCCTGAAATAGGCCTTCTGTCCTGTCATCGGTATGAGGATAATATGCCTGTAGTCTCAACTATTACATGACACAGTAGACGTATGCCGGTAGTCTTAACTATTACATGACACAGTAGAAACTCAATTAACATCTATTGTTTATTCAATAATTTGTCAACATTAGCATGTATTCTGTGTTCAACAGTGTCTGTTTTTTTGGAACAGTAGAGTGTTTGTTTATTGAATTAGTTTGTAAGTGAAGCTTTTAAATTGAAGGACAAATTAATCAGGGTTGCCAAACTTATGGTTTGGTAACAAACTTATGGTTTGATAACCCAAATGGGTGAATTTTAAACAATTACACTCCGGATTTCACTGAGACTTCCCATAGGAACAGATCATGGTTAAGAAAAAAATTGGGTGACTTTTCAACAAGGTAGTTTGTGTCTGTGCAAAATATTTAGGCCCATGTGGATTTTGATTGTTCTGAGACTGCACTTCAAATTGCCCTGCATCAGGTGAAATTGCACCACAACCTTGAAAATTGGGTGCAACCCAAGGTAACAAAATTAACTCAAACATTGAAATTGCATCTGACCTTCTCAATTGTAATTCTAAATGACAATATTCTCTCACCTCACTAATCACATTAAATAGAACATTTAAAAATAGAACATTTTAATTATATAAAATATCAGTACCGCAGAAGACAGTGACCGCGAAAGACGGTGACCGCGAAAGACGGGCGACTGCTAGTACTACTAATTAGCAGTACCTGGTAGTCTGACGCTGATTTCCCTAGTAGCCTGATGTAGCATTTAAGTGCTAAATACTTGCTAATAAGAGTTGCACCAATTCTTTCGAGAACTGCTTTTGTTTTAAACCAAAACAATTTATGGAAGTACAATACGTGCGGGAATGTTTATAACAAAACCACAAATCTGAAAACTGTCCTAATTACAAGAACCATTGTAATTACATTAACGCATAATACAAAACTGCCCTCATCAGTTCAAGAACTGCCCCATGTTAATGCTAATACAAAACTGCTGTCATTAATATAGCTTTAATTAGCGCTAATAGCGCAATTATACTCGCTAATTACAATGAACCATTGCTTTCCGCGTTGTATAAACCAAAATTTACAAAACTGCCCTCATCAGTTCAAGAACTGCCCTTTGTTAATGCTAATACAAAACTGCTGTCATTAATATAGCTCTAATTAGCGCTAATATCGCAATTATACTCACTAATTACAATGCACCATTGCTTTCCGCGTTGTATAAACCAAAATTTACAAAACTGCCCTCATCAGTTCAAGAACTGCCCTATGTTAATGCTAATACAAAACTGCTGTCATTAATATAGCTCTAATTAGCGCTAATAGCGCAATTATACTCGCTAATTACAATGCACCATTGCTTTCCGCGTTGTATAAACCAAAATTTACAAAACTGCCCTCATCAGTTCAAGAACTGCCCTATGTTAATGCTAATACAAAACTGCTGTCATTAATATAGCTCTAATTAGCGCTAATAGCGCAATTATACTCGCTAATTACAATGCACCATTGCTTTCCGAGTTGTTATAAACCAAAATTTATGTTAGAATGATATGTAAAATGTTTATAACAAAAACTTTATTAGCGCTACATCGCTAATTGCACCTCTCACTTACAACATCTTCAATTTGTAAAAAAGATGTGTCTTTAGCGAATTAGCACCCTTTTGGGCTAGTGTTGCAATTAGCACTAAATTACATAGACTCAATCAGGCTCTAATTTAATGCTAACAGCGGTATTGGCGGGGGTATTAGCAAATTAGCGCTAATACGCTTAAGGTCCAATCCTGCACCTTCCTCAGTAGTGATGAAGAAAATGACATGTACAACTCATTGGTACATGCCAACCAAAAGACTTTCTTCACTTCATTTACATGATACTGATATTTTGATTTAAAATTAGTTTTGTATTAATTATAGTTTATTACCCAACTCATATTGAGTGTTCTTGCTAAAAATGCAATCATACAAAGAGTATCGTGTTTTAATTTATTATACTGTATTATTTATTATTCATTTTCTATTATTGTTGTTGCTATGTAAGATGGAAAAGCATAATGTGAATAAACTACTTTGAATTGAACTTTTTAATTTTTCAGGTGCCTTTATGTTAGCTTAAAATGTGCTAAGTTTATAAGTAAATATTGTTATTTTGGGGCATTTTTTAAGTCATAAAGTCCATATACAACAATGTCAGACATGAAAATATCCACTGACCATCCAGGATTTGAACCTGGGACCTACGGTTCTAAAGCCGATGCTCTACCAAATGAGCTAATTGACCAGTGATTTATGTTTGACATTGATGGTATTGTAGACCTAAAAATATCCCAAAATAACAATACTTTAAAGCACATCAAAAGCATGGAGAATAAAAATGAAAGATTGTGATCCTAACATTTCTTTCCAAGAACATGCATGATGAAGTCTAATGTACAACACCTGTAGCTCTGGTGTTCCTATTCACAGATTATAAACTTTCCAAAAGGCTGGAAATACAGGGGCATGGAAAAAGCTTGATGAATTAACATTATGTCCACATTTTGCGAGTCTTGGAAATGAAATTTAGCACTGAATATTAGCCATATGATATTCATGTAACATAACAACTATCACCATCCATCAATAAATATAATCATCACCACTTTTATTTTATCATGGTTTTTTTTAATCCATGAATTCTTCCACAATGCGTTGCAGAAAGATGCAAGGGGTTTTGCGTGGGCAATGTCACCTACAATGGTTCAGGCAGTGTTGAAATATCAATACTGTAAAGTGAGTCATGTGTGATGCTTTTTCAAACTGCAACCTGGTACATTATGAAAGAGTTGCAGAATTAGGCTAGATATTTGGATAAAATACTAAAATATATACAAAACATTTCATATTAAAAATGATTTAAAAATTGGTAATGGAGCTAGTTTGGGTTCCTTTTTAAATCATTGCATTTAGTTACTGTTTCTTATATACAGTAATTTCCCCAAAATTCATGGAAATGATTAATGTACAAAGATGATTATCTCTTACACACACATGCGCGCCACACAACGTTAGTAAATTAGTCATGTGTGTGTGTGTACCAGTTAATCATCCATGCACAAAAACATTTGTCATGAATTTTGGGAAATTGCTGTATTCCCTAAATCAAATTTGGGGGGAGAGCATGTTGGATTTATACACAAGTACATGCATTTACAAAAAAGTCCATGATAATGATTTTAAATAATTTTTTTTTTTTTTTTTTTTTTTTATAAAATGCTACAGTGAACAATAGCCCATGAGGAGTCAAAAACGTATATAGGCACTATTAAAGACAACCACATGGGCAATGACACGTACAGTAGCTTAGAGTGGGGGGTTGCTGCCCCCCTCACCCCAGATACACACCTAAGGCCATCTCAATTAAATCCTAGTGTCTGAAAGCTTGTGAGAAATTGAAAACCTAATGCGTAATGCGGGGTTTTTTTATTGTATTTTTTTAATGTAAATTTTTATGTGTCAGAATAGAATTTCGGACAAGAATTTTGTGCAAAAATCATCCAATGTTGCAAATGTTGGAATAGTAGACAAATAAAGTCACTGATACAAACTATTCTTCTTCTCTTTTATTGTTTTCATGTCCAAAATTAATTGCAAAAAAAACTTATGATCGAATACAAATTATGAGTTTTATTTTTGTTTAAAAAAATTTAAAAAGACATAAAAAATTGGAATTTCTTGATTTCAAAGAGGACTACGCGCACAATTTTACTAACGTGCGTGACAGCTTTCAGACACGGGATTTAATTAAGATGGCCTAAACGGTGCGGTGAGGGTGTGCACTTTACATGACCTAAACTGAAAGCATCCTGGGATTCAGAACAGTTTGGGCATCCAGATGGCAGAGGATACCTCTCGGTCAAGGATAGGGTGGTCAAGTGCTTTAAGTTACTTACACTAAAGCCACGATTTCTCCGTGATACGGAAAAACAGAAAAATTCATGGAATTCAGGGTTTGCTCATGGAAATTTGAAAATGCCACAAAATAGTGAAAAACTTTGTAAAATGTCTAACTTTTGTGTTGATTTGCAAAAGAAAACAAAGAAAAGTGATAATTTAGCAGTAATCAACCATTAAACAATCAATTCTAGCATTTATTCTAGGCCAACGATGCAAGATTCTGGCCATACAGTACACACAAGACAATTGGTGATGCTTAATTTTAATGGGGATGTTGAGGGGAGACTACAGTAAAAAGGTACATAATTATATGAGACAAATTACACTTTTAAAAACATGCTTGTATTCACTTTTCAGTGCTTTATAATGTAAAACGGAAAATCATGGAATCGTCCAATTTGTAACACGCAAAAATCGTGGCTTTAACTTACACCTCTCACTACCCTAATTTTGTTTTGAACTAAAGTAGAGGACATTCAACTCCTCACTCCCCAGTCTTGTCAATTTAAAGTCTAATCAATTGTAGCCTACACATTTTAAAATATCTTGCTACCAAGTTCAAAGAGAGGGGGTTACTACTTTAGTAGAGCTAAATCATTTGAGAGAAGCAACATGTGTGCATATTATTGGCATTTACAAATTTTCTGCTATAGATTAGGTATGAGTTAATGATAAAATATTATAAATTACAATCAACTTAAATTACCAATAAATATCATCTTCATTCAAGCAAAATATTTAAGTTACATCATGAATTACATAGGCCTACTATACATGCCTAATATATAAATGCCTAATAAAAATCCATGTATAAATGGATGGGGTCATTTTGAGGTTATTATTTTAAATTGTGAATTTTATGTAAGTTTGCGTATCTACAAGAGTTTCTGCAAATTTTTTATTGTTTTGTATCTTTACAAAAGATGAAACCTGTTGGCACACTTTTTGATACTTCTAGTTTTATCGATGATTTTTGTTCTAAGATAGTCTTACTATTTTTCCGCATTTTCAGACAATCAATTGTATTATCATGATTATCATGTTCAATTAGTTAGGCCTTAATTATTTGACTCATTGGAACCTTCAAAACTCTATCCTGGTCTACCATGTCACATGAATGGACAATAGAAACCCGATATTTTGTTGGTGTTCTCTAAATATATTTAGAAGTTACAGAATATTGCGTAAAAATTGTGAATTCTTGACATAACAACCTTATTTTGAAAATATGTAAAATGAAGAACTGTTCAGCACTAAGTGTCCTGTTCTTACTTCCACTAAACATTGATTTATGATCTTCCGAAACAATCCTTGCGTGCATGCAATAAAGGATTTGTTATGCTTGTGAGCTTGGCTAAAACGATACCTTAAACAGGTAACATGTGCTCTAAACAGGATTTTATTCCCTGCATCAAATTTCATACCCTAAATTTCATTTTCGCGTATTAGCAATTGTAATTTTGCTACCCTTTTTTCCAATTTTTCATGTTTTTGACACCCTAAACACAATACGCACGTATTGTGCCTACCCACGAAAAACTATCCTTTTTATGCGTTTTTATTATCGGGGATGGTGTACAGGCCACAATGGGAGTGAACCCCTCGGAGCACCTTGGATTGATCATATGAACCGGGATGCCCCCTTCTCTTTTCGAACAGGTCTGACACTCAACCTGTATGGGTTTGACTCATCCTGTTGGGACCACCAGCTTTACGGGACTTTCCAAACCACAAGATGCTAACCATACATTACATATCTGCACTTGCTAGGTAGTGTATGGGGGAGGGTGTTGAGAAGAGATTCTACAATTATATATTTCATGCACTGCTTGAAGCAGAGACTGCTTCACCAGAGAAATTATCTCTAACACTAACCTCACAGTAAGTAAATATAATTGCAGAAACCTTTTGGGATAAGCAAATGAATTCTTACCAAGGCAAGCCCAAGGCTCAAACCCACGCAGATCATATTGTCCTGGCCAACAGCTCAGCGCCTTTGATTGATTACAGATATCTGAACCGGGGATGCCCCTTTCTCTTTTCGAATAGGTCTGACACTTAATGTACATGGGGTTTGACTCACCCTGTACATGGGACCATGAGCTTTATGTGACTTTCCAAACCACAAGACTCTGTTCATACATTTACATATCTGCACACACTAAGCAGTGCATGGGGGTTGAGAAGAGATTCTACAATTATATTTTTTGCACTGCTTGAAGCAGAGACTGCTCCACCATCAGAGAAAGTAATACCTCACAGTAACTGAACATAATTGTAGACAGACAAATTCAGATCAGTGGCCTATTATGCACTTTTACAACATGTTGCTTTTAAATACTATATTTTAGATTAGGTATGAGTTAATAATATAATAATTTAAATTACAATCAATTTATATATCATCTTCATTCAAAATATTTTAAAATCACATAGTGAAATACATGCCTACTATACATGCCTTTAATTAATAAATATCCGTATAAATGGGAAAAAAACATAGTTACATGATTTTTTTTCGTACATAATTTCTTACTGATTTGGCCATATTTTTCCACATCAGAAAATCAATTGTATTATCATGTTCAATTTGACTCATTGGAACCTTCAAACTCTACCCTGGACTGCACGGGTCTCATGAATGGATAATAGAAACCCTATATTTTGTTGTTTTTCTCTAACTACATTGTACAATCGAGACCTACTGAATTGGGATCTCGCCCATTTTGAATGAAATGACACAGAGTTATACAAAACAACATTTTCATATGAAACACTACCATAAAAATAGATTTGTATTTTTCTTGTATTAGTATTCACTATCAGATGTCCCCTTTTAATTTGACCCGAACAGAAAAAGTTAAAAAAATATGTTATTAATACTAGCACTAATGTGTGTCATACTGGCGATTGTGAGTTTGTTGGGTCATGTTAATGTGTTTATGACTTTCTCAAATATTGTGAACATACATTGTAATACAATTGTAATAATTAAACAACATATTAAAAGTGCATTTCGTGATCTACAGCATCATCCCCTCATTTTTCTCCAAAAAAAACCCCTCTGGCTACATAATGTTTATGTACAAAAATTTCTTACAGATTAATTAGTTTTGCAAAAATATTGTGAAATTTGAATTACGTTCTGGTACACCGGAAAGAAATTTGTTTGTTTGTTTATTTCTTCTTTATGCTGGGTCCATATTCAGGGGGAAATTTAAGTATTCCCCTGTTCTTCCATATGGCCATTACATACAAAAATACAAATAAATAATTACAAGACACTTAGAATAATTTACTATATTAACTTCAATTACGCGAATTACCTAAATTAATTAGGTACAACAATAATATTAAAAGAAAGGTAAAAAATAATACATAGCACACACTATATTGCATTAATTAGACTGCATTTTCAAATACATTGACAAAATTAATATTATTATTATTTCTTATTGCACTATGAGAATTTAAATTGTAAAATGATAAAACATTATGCCAGCATAATAATTTAAAATCAGGATTTCAAAATACAACAAACTACATTCAAATAATCAAAGGAAATGGATATAAACGTAGTGGCTAGGATAGAACACAATAATCAAACAGCAAATAGAAAAATCAATAAAAATTTAAACAAATTTAATCATAGATTAACTTGCCAATGCAAAATCGGAATCAACTTAAATTTTGGGAATAAGCTTTTTTCGTGGATATCTACTGAAAAATGTCATAAAAAGAGGATGCTAGGATCACAAGATACTCCTTTTATTCAAAATCTCAAATTTTGTAACAGCTACAGCACCTAAAGCCTCAATTTTTTTCAGGGTATGAACCTGAATTATAAGATACACATGTACAAAGTGATATTGAAGTACTTTTACTTAATTTCCCCCCTGTAAACCCCTATGGGGTCATTTTGAGGTTATTTATTTTAAATTGTGAATTTTTTGTAAGTTTGTGTATCTACAAGAGTTTCTGCAAATTTTTTATTGTTTTGTATCTTTACAAAAGATGAAACCTGTTAGCACACTTTTTGATACTTCTAGTTTTATTGATGATTTTTGTTCTAAAATAGTCTTAATTCTTTTGTGTATACTGTAGTGTAGTAAGTTTCTCACTCAGCATTGCCCTGTGGTCTGGTTATGGCGCTGCCCATGGTCAGATAAATGTGTATTTTTGTATTCAAATACAACCTTTTATCAACAATCACCATGTTAAGGCAAGAAAGTTTTATGTACTACTGAATTACTGTGGCCAATTCTATTAAAAACAAAAAAATATTTAAATATTTTATTAGTAATAAATTATGAACAACAATTTGAATTTCAAAATTATATTAGGCCTTTAAAAGGCCAAGAAAATTGTTTGTTTTTCCTTTGCCCTCCAAGGGATAGGGTCGGTCGGTCAGATTTTGTTTTGTAATGGTTATAGCCAAAACCTGTATCAGCCTAATTAGTTTAATAAATTGCCCAAATAGGTGTTAACTGGGCTTAACACTGGGATATATCTCTACTGTATCACTTCATTCATGTTTTAAAACAGTTATAAAACTCTACTTGGCAAGTCAATGAAAAAAATTGACCCATTTGGACAGCAACATCCCTGTAAATGTAGGATTACCCACTAGATTCCAGCATCCTGATCAGGTCCCGGGGGCCACTCAGAATTATACTTGTAAGCATCCGCGTGAAAGAAAACATGGATTTAGGGTGGTTTTGAAAAGCAAAACAAGGATCCGCAATTAGGGTCTCAAAACACTCATTTTACTGAAAGAAGGGGTGTTTTTTTAAAAGAATGATCCTCGCTTAATAGGGTTGTGTTTTAAATTACCCAATTAACAGCATTAGTGGTTTCTGACCATGACCCACCTATCCTGAAAATCTGAAGTCAATCCGCCCATCCATGCCGAGATACAGCATCCGGACAATA
>NW_027305892.1:0-23354 GCF_039555335.1 Amphiura filiformis | reverse complement strand
TTGTGATTTTCTTCATAATTGTTGTTTTTACACCAAATCTGTATTTATATTAAGATTCATTGATGTCTTGCCTTTATAAAAATGTATACTTTTATAGTGTGTTGCTTATCTTGAGTTTCGAGTCTCGAGTCAAATTTTCGAGTCTCGAGTTTCGAGTCTCGAGTTTCGAGTTTTATACTTCGAGTTTCGAGTCTTATTTTTCGAGTTTCGAGTCTCATATTTCGAGTTTCGAGTTATATTTTTCGAGTTTCGAGTCTTAGTTTTGTATTTCGAGTTTCGAGTCTTATATTTCGAGTTTCGAGTATCGAGAGTCAAATTTCGAGTTTCAAGTTTATAATATCGAGTTTCGAGTCTCAAATTTCGAATATCGAGTGTCAAATTTTCAGGTTTTGACTTTATAATATCGAGTTTCCAGTAATACAAAAAAGTATTTAAACAAACAAAACAAGCAATCACACAACATATTCACAGACATACATATTAACACACACATTCACAAAAACGTGCATTTTCACGATAATGAAATTCAATTCACAACGGACCCTTTCTAATGGACAAATGGCATTCAAAACCCACTCATATTATTTCTTGGTCAAAATACTATTAAATGGGTGAGAAATAGCTGATTAAATTCTGCCTCCTAGAGAGTTATAATCGAGACTCGAAATTTAGACCCAATTTCGAGTCTCGTCATTTTAAAGAAAACTGACCTTTTCTAATGGACAAATCACATTTAAAAGTCACTCATAATATTTCTTGGTAAAAATTATTATAAAGTAGGCGAAAAATAACTAATTAAATTTTGCCTCCTAGAGAGTTATAATCAAGACTCGAAATTTAGACCCGATTTCGAGTCTCGTCATTTTAAAGAAAATTGACCTTTTCTAATGGACAAATCACATTTAAAAGTCACTCATAATATTTCTTGGTAAAATTATTATAAAGTAGGCGAAAAATAACTAATTAAATTTTGCCTCCTAGAGAGTTATAATCAAGACTCGAAATTTAGACCCAATTTCGAGTCTCGTCATTTTAAAGAAAACTGACCTTTTCTAATGGACAAATCACATTTAAAAGTCACTCATAATATTTCTTGGTAAAAATTATTATAAAGTAGGCGAAAAATAACTAATTAAATTTGGCCTCCTAGAGAGTTATAATCGAGACTCGAAATTTAGACCCGATTTCGAGTCTCGTCATTTTAAAGAAAACTGACCTTTTCTAATGGACAAATGACATTTAAAAGCCACTCATAATATTTCTTGGTAAAAATTATTATAAAGTAGGCGAAAAATAACTAATTAAATTTTGCCTCCTAGAGAGTTATAATCAAGACTCGAAATGTAGACCCGATTTCGAGTCTCGTCATTTTAAAGAAAACTGACCTTTTCTAATGGACAAATCACATTTAAAAGTCACTCATAATATTTCTTGGTAAAAATTATTATAAAGTAGGCGAAAAATAACTAATTAAATTTTGCCTCCTTGAGAGTTATAATCAAGACTCGAAATTTAGACCCGATTTCGAGTCTCGTCATTTTAAAGAAAACTGACCTTTTATAATGGACAAATCACATTTAAAAGTCACTCATAATATTTCTTGGTAAAAATTATTATAAAGTAGGCGAAAAATAACTAATTAAATTTTGCATCCTAGAGAGTTATAATCAAGACTCGAAATTTAGACCCGATTTCGAGTCTCGTCATTTTAAAGAAAACTGACCTTTTCTAATGGACAAATGACATTTAAAAGCCACTCATAATATTTCTTGGTAAAAATTATTATAAAGTAGGCGAAAAATAACTAATTAAATTTGGCCTCCTAGAGAGTTATAATCAAGACTCGAAATTTAGACCCAATTTCGAGTCTCGTCATTTTAAAGAAAACTGACCTTTTCTAATGGACAAAACACATTTAAAAGCCACTCATAATATTTCTTGGTAAAAATTATTATAAAGTAGGCGAAAAATAACTAATTAAATTTCGCCTCCTAGAGAGTTATAATCAAGACTCGAAATTTAGACCCAATTTCGAGTCTCGTCATTTTAAAGAAAACTGACCTTTTCTAATGGACAAATCACATTTAAAAGTCACTCATAATATTTCTTGGTAAAAATTATTATAAAGTAGGCGAAAAATAACTAATTAAATTTGGCCTCCTAGAGAGTTATAATCGAGACTCGAAATTTAGACCCGATTTCGAGTCTCGTCATTTTAAAGAAAACTGACCTTTTCTAATGGACAAATCACATTTAAAAGTCACTCATAATATTTCTTGGTAAAAATTATTATAAAGTAGGCGAAAAATAACAAATTAAATTTGGCCTCCTAGAGAGTTATAATCGAGACTCGAAATTTAGACCCGATTTCGAGTCTCGTCATTTTAAAGAAAACTTACCTTTTCTAATGGACAAATGACATTTAAAAGCCACTCATAATATTTCTTGGTAAAAATTATTATAAAGTAGGCGAAAAATAACTGATTAAATTTTGCCTCCTAGAGAGTTATAATCAAGACTCGAAATTTAGACCCGATTTCGAGTCTCGTCATTTTAAAGAAAACTGACCTTTTCTAATGGACAAATCACATTTAAAAGTCACTCATAATATTTCTTGGTAAAAATTATTATAAAGTAGGCGAAAAATAACTAATTAAATTTGGCCTCCTAGAGAGTTATAATCAAGACTCGAAATTTAGACCCAATTTCGAGTCTCGTCATTTTAAAGAAAACTGACCTTTTCTAATGGACAAAACACATTTAAAAGCCACTCATAATATTTCTTGGTAAAAATTATTATAAAGTAGGCGAAAAATAACTAATTAAATTTTGCCTCCTAGAGAGAGTTATAATCAAGACTCGAAATTTAGACCCAATTTCGAGTCTCGTCATTTTAAAGAAAACTGACCTTTTCTAATGGACAAATCACATTTAAAAGTCACTCATAATATTTCTTGGTAAAAATTATTATAAAGTAGGCGAAAAATAACTAATTAAATTTTGCCTCCTAGAGAGTTATAATCAAGACTCGAAATTTAGACCCAATTTCGAGTCTCGTCATTTTAAAGAAAACTGACCTTTTCTAATGGACAAATCACATTTAAAAGTCACTCATAATATTTCTTGGTAAAAATTATTATAAAGTAGGCGAAAAATAACTAATTAAATTTTGCCTCCTAGAGAGTTATAATCAAGACTCGAAATTTAGACCCGATTTCGAGTCTCGTCATTTTAAAGAAAACTGACCTTTTCTAATGGACAAATCACATTTAAAAGCCACTCATAATATTTCTTGGTAAAAATTATTATAAAGTAGGCGAAAAATAACTAATTAAATTTTGCCTCCTAGAGAGTTATAATCAAGACTCGAAATTTAGACCCGATTTCGAGTCTCGTCATTTTAAAGAAAACTGACCTTTTCTAATGGACAAAACACATTTAAAAGCCACTCATAATATTTCTTGGTAAAAATTATTATAAAGTAGGCGAAAAATAACTAATTAAATTTGGCCTCCTAGAGAGTTATAATCGAGACTCGAAATTTAGACCCACTTTCGAGTCTCGTCTTTTTGAAGAAAACTGACCTTTTTTAAAGGACAAATGACATTCAAAACCCACTCATATTATTTCTTGGTCAAAATACTATAAAATGGGTGAGAAATAGCTGATTAAATTCTGCCTCCTAGAGAGTTATAATCGAGACTCGAAATTTAGACCCAATTTCGAGTCTCGTCATTTTAAAGAAAATTGACCTTTTCTAATGGACAAATCACATTTAAAAGTCACTCATAATATTTCTTGGTAAAAATTATTATAAAGTAGGCGAAAAATAACTAATTAAATTTTGCCTCCTAGAGAGTTATAATCAAGACTCGAAATTTAGACCCAATTTCGAGTCTCGTCTTTTGAAGAAAACTGACCTTTTTAAAGGACAAATGACATTCAAAACCCACTCAAATTATTTCTTGGTCAAAATACTATAAATTGGTGAGAAATAGCTGATTAAATTCTGCCTCCTAGAGAGTTATAATCGAGACTCGAAATTTAGACCCAATTTCGAGTCTCGTCATTTTAAAGAAAACTGACCTTTTCTAATGGACAAATCACATTTAAAAGCCACTCATAATATTTCTTGGTAAAAATTATTATAAAGTAGGCGAGAAATAACTAATGAAATTCTGCCTCCTAGAGAGTTATAATCGAGACTCGAAATTTACACCCAATTTCGAGTCTCGTCATTTAGACCCAATTTCGAGTCTCGTCTTTTTGAAGAAAACTGACATTTTTTAAAGGACAAATGACATTCAAAACCCACTCATATTATTTCTTGGTCAAAATACTATAAAATGGGTGAGAAATAGCTGATTAAATTCTGCCTCCTAGAGAGTTATAATCGAGACTCGAAATTTAGACCCAATTTCGAGTCTCGTCATTTTAAAGAAAACTGACCTTTTCTAATGGACAAATGACATTTAAAAGCCACTCATAATATTTCTTGGTAAAAATTATTATAAAGTAGGCGAAAAATAACTAATTAAATTTTGCCTCCTAGAGAGTTATAATCAAGACTCGAAATGTAGACCCGATTTCGAGTCTCGTCATTTTAAAGAAAACTGACCTTTTCTAATGGACAAATCACATTTAAAAGTCACTCATAATATTTCTTGGTAAAATTATTATAAAGTAGGCGAAAAATAACTAATTAAATTTTGCCTCCTTGAGAGTTATAATCAAGACTCGAAATTTAGACCCGATTTCGAGTCTCGTCATTTTAAAGAAAACTGACCTTTTCTAATGGACAAATCACATTTAAAAGTCACTCATAATATTTCTTGGTAAAATTATTATAAAGTAGGCGAAAAATAACTAATTAAATTTTGCATCCTAGAGAGTTATAATCAAGACTCGAAATTTAGACCCGATTTCGAGTCTCGTCATTTTAAAGAAAACTGACCTTTTCTAATGGACAAATGACATTTAAAAGCCACTCATAATATTTCTTGGTAAAAATTATTATAAAGTAGGCGAAAAATAACTAATTAAATTTGGCCTCCTAGAGAGTTATAATCAAGACTCGAAATTTAGACCCAATTTCGAGTCTCGTCATTTTAAAGAAAACTGACCTTTTCTAATGGACAAAACACATTTAAAAGCCACTCATAATATTTCTTGGTAAAAATTATTATAAAGTAGGCGAAAAATAACTAATTAAATTTCGCCTCCTAGAGAGTTATAATCAAGACTCGAAATTTAGACCCAATTTCGAGTCTCGTCATTTTAAAGAAAACTGACCTTTTCTAATGGACAAATCACATTTAAAAGTCACTCATAATATTTCTTGGTAAAAATTATTATAAAGTAGGCGAAAAATAACTAATTAAATTTGGCCTCCTAGAGAGTTATAATCGAGACTCGAAATTTAGACCCGATTTCGAGTCTCGTCATTTTAAAGAAAACTGACCTTTCTAATGGACAAATCACATTTAAAAGTCACTCATAATATTTCTTGGTAAAAATTATTATAAAGTAGGCGAAAAATAACTAATTAAATTTGGCCTCCTAGAGAGTTATAATCGAGACTCGAAATTTAGACCCGATTTCGAGTCTCGTCATTTTAAAAAAACTTACCTTTTCTAATGGACAAATGACATTTAAAAGCCACTCATAATATTTCTTGGTAAAAATTATTATAAAGTAGGCGAAAAATAACTGATTAAATTTTGCCTCCTAGAGAGTTATAATCAAGACTCGAAATTTAGACCCGATTTCGAGTCTCGTCATTTTAAAGAAAACTGACCTTTTCTAATGGACAAATCACATTTAAAAGTCACTCATAATATTTCTTGGTAAAATTATTATAAAGTAGGCGAAAAATAACTAATTAAATTTGGCCTCCTAGAGAGTTATAATCAAGACTCGAAATTTAGACCCAATTTCGAGTCTCGTCATTTTAAAGAAAACTGACCTTTTCTAATGGACAAAACACATTTAAAAGCCACTCATAATATTTCTTGGTAAAAATTATTATAAAGTAGGCGAAAAATAACTAATTAAATTTTGCCTCCTAGAGAGTTATAATCAAGACTCGAAATTTAGACCCAATTTCGAGTCTCGTCATTTTAAAGAAAACTGACCTTTTCTAATGGACAAATCACATTTAAAAGTCACTCATAATATTTCTTGGTAAAAATTATTATAAAGTAGGCGAAAAATAACTAATTAAATTTTGCCTCCTAGAGAGTTATAATCAAGACTCGAAATTTAGACCCAATTTCGAGTCTCGTCATTTTAAAGAAAACTGACCTTTTCTAATGGACAAATCACATTTAAAAGTCACTCATAATATTTCTTGGTAAAAATTATTATAAAGTAGGCGAAAAATAACTAATTAAATTTTGCCTCCTAGAGAGTTATAATCAAGACTCGAAATTTAGACCCGATTTCGAGTCTCGTCATTTTAAAGAAAACTGACCTTTTCTAATGGACAAATCACATTTAAAAGCCACTCATAATATTTCTTGGTAAAAATTTTCTTGGTAAAAATTATTATAAAGTAGGCGAAAAATAACTAATTAAATTTTGCCTCCTAGAGAGTTATAATCAAGACTCGAAATTTAGACCCGATTTCGAGTCTCGTCATTTTAAAGAAAACTGACCTTTTCTAATGGACAAAACACATTTAAAAGCCACTCATAATATTTCTTGGTAAAAATTATTATAAAGTAGGCGAAAAATAACTAATTAAATTTGGCCTCCTAGAGAGTTATAATCGAGACTCGAAATTTAGACCCACTTTCGAGTCTCGTCTTTTTGAAGAAAACTGACCTTTTTTAAAGGACAAATGACATTCAAAACCCACTCATATTATTTCTTGGTCAAAATACTATAAAATGGGTGAGAAATAGCTGATTAAATTCTGCCTCCTAGAGAGTTATAATCGAGACTCGAAATTTAGACCCAATTTCGAGTCTCGTCATTTTAAAGAAAATTGACCTTTTCTAATGGACAAATCACATTTAAAAGTCACTCATAATATTTCTTGGTAAAAATTATTATAAAGTAGGCGAGAAATAACTAATTAAATTTTGCCTCCTAGAGAGTTATAATCAAGACTCGAAATTTAGACCCAATTTCGAGTCTCGTCTTTTGAAGAAAACTGACCTTTTTAAAGGACAAATGACATTCAAAACCCACTCAAATTATTTCTTGGTCAAAATACTATAAATTGGTGAGAAATAGCTGATTAAATTCTGCCTCCTAGAGAGTTATAATCGAGACTCGAAATTTAGACCCAATTTCGAGTCTCGTCATTTTAAAGAAAACTGACCTTTTCTAATGGACAAATCACATTTAAAAGCCACTCATAATATTTCTTGGTAAAAATTATTATAAAGTAGGCGAGAAATAACTAATGAAATTCTGCCTCCTAGAGAGTTATAATCGAGACTCGAAATTTACACCCAATTTCGAGTCTCGTCATTTAGACCCAATTTCGAGTCTCGTCTTTTGAAGAAAACTGACATTTTTTAAAGGACAAATGACATTCAAAACCCACTCATATTATTTCTTGGTCAAAATACTATAAAATGGGTGAGAAATAGCTGATTAAATTCTGCCTCCTAGAGAGTTATAATCGAGACTCGAAATTTAGACCCAATTTCGAGTCTCGTCATTTTAAAGAAAACTGACCTTTTCTAATGGACAAATGACATTTAAAAGCCACTCATAATATTTCTTGGTAAAAATTATTATAAAGTAGGCGAAAAATAACTAATTAAATTTTGCCTCCTAGAGAGTTATAATCAAGACTCGAAATGTAGACCCGATTTCGAGTCTCGTCATTTTAAAGAAAACTGACCTTTTCTAATGGACAAATCACATTTAAAAGTCACTCATAATATTTCTTGGTAAAATTATTATAAAGTAGGCGAAAAATAACTAATTAAATTTTGCCTCCTTGAGAGTTATAATCAAGACTCGAAATTTAGACCCGATTTCGAGTCTCGTCATTTTAAAGAAAACTGACCTTTTATAATGGACAAATCACATTTAAAAGTCACTCATAATATTTCTTGGTAAAAATTATTATAAAGTAGGCGAAAAATAACTAATTAAATTTTGCACCCTAGAGAGTTATAATCAAGACTCGAAATTTAGACCCGATTTCGAGTCTCGTCATTTTAAAGAAAACTGACCTTTTCTAATGGACAAATGACATTTAAAAGCCACTCATAATATTTCTTGGTAAAATTATTATAAAGTAGGCGAAAAATAACTAATTAAATTTGGCCTCCTAGAGAGTTATAATCAAGACTCGAAATTTAGACCCAATTTCGAGTCTCGTCATTTTAAAGAAAACTGACCTTTTCTAATGGACAAAACACATTTAAAAGCCACTCATAATATTTCTTGGTAAAAATTATTATAAAGTAGGCGAAAAATAACTAATTAAATTTCGCCTCCTAGAGAGTTATAATCAAGACTCGAAATTTAGACCCAATTTCGAGTCTCGTCATTTTAAAGAAAACTGACCTTTTCTAATGGACAAATCACATTTAAAAGTCACTCATAATATTTCTTGGTAAAAATTATTATAAAGTAGGCGAAAAATAACTAATTAAATTTGGCCTCCTAGAGAGTTATAATCGAGACTCGAAATTTAGACCCGATTTCGAGTCTCGAGTCTCGACAAATCACATTTAAAAGTCACTCATAATATTTCTTGGTAAAAATTATTATAAAGTAGGCGAAAAATAACTAATTAAATTTGGCCTCCTAGAGAGTTATAATCGAGACTCGAAATTTAGACCCGATTTCGAGTCTCGTCATTTTAAAGAAAACTTACCTTTTCTAATGGACAAATGACATTTAAAAGCCACTCATAATATTTCTTGGTAAAAATTATTATAAAGTAGGCGAAAAATAACTGATTAAATTTTGCCTCCTAGAGAGTTATAATCAAGACTCGAAATTTAGACCCGATTTCGAGTCTCGTCATTTTAAAGAAAACTGACCTTTTCTAATGGACAAATCACATTTAAAAGTCACTCATAATATTTCTTGGTAAAAATTATTATAAAGTAGGCGAAAAATAACTAATTAAATTTGGCCTCCTAGAGAGTTATAATCAAGACTCGAAATTTAGACCCAATTTCGAGTCTCGTCATTTTAAAGAAAACTGACCTTTTCTAATGGACAAAACACATTTAAAAGCCACTCATAATATTTCTTGGTAAAAATTATTATAAAGTAGGCGAAAAATAACTAATTAAATTTTGCCTCCTAGAGAGTTATAATCAAGACTCGAAATTTAGACCCAATTTCGAGTCTCGTCATTTTAAAGAAAACTGACCTTTTCTAATGGACAAATCACATTTAAAAGTCACTCATAATATTTCTTGGTAAAATTATTATAAAGTAGGCGAAAAATAACTAATTAAATTTTGCCTCCTAGAGAGTTATAATCAAGACTCGAAATTTAGACCCAATTTCGAGTCTCGTCATTTTAAAGAAAACTGACCTTTTCTAATGGACAAATCACATTTAAAAGTCACTCATAATATTTCTTGGTAAAAATTATTATAAAGTAGGCGAAAAATAACTAATTAAATTTTGCCTCCTAGAGAGTTATAATCAAGACTCGAAATTTAGACCCGATTTCGAGTCTCGTCATTTTAAAGAAAACTGACCTTTTCTAATGGACAAATCACATTTAAAAGCCACTCATAATATTTCTTGGTAAAAATTATTATAAAGTAGGCGAAAAATAACTAATTAAATTTTGCCTCCTAGAGAGTTATAATCAAGACTCGAAATTTAGACCCGATTTCGAGTCTCGTCATTTTAAAGAAAACTGACCTTTTCTAATGGACAAAACACATTTAAAAGCCACTCATAATATTTCTTGGTAAAAATTATTATAAAGTAGGCGAAAAATAACTAATTAAATTTGGCCTCCTAGAGAGTTATAATCGAGACTCGAAATTTAGACCCACTTTCGAGTCTCGTCTTTTTTAAGAAAACTGACCTTTTTTTAAAGGACAAATGACATTCAAAACCCACTCATATTATTTCTTGGTCAAAATACTATAAAATGGGTGAGAAATAGCTGATTAAATTCTGCCTCCTAGAGAGTTATAATCGAGACTCGAAATTTAGACCCAATTTCGAGTCTCGTCATTTTAAAGAAAATTGACCTTTTCTAATGGACAAATCACATTTAAAAGTCACTCATAATATTTCTTGGTAAAAATTATTATAAAGTAGGCGAGAAATAACTAATTAAATTTTGCCTCCTAGAGAGTTATAATCAAGACTCGAAATTTAGACCCAATTTCGAGTCTCGTCTTTTTGAAGAAAACTGACCTTTTTTAAAGGACAAATGACATTCAAAACCCACTCAAATTATTTCTTGGTCAAAATACTATAAATTGGTGAGAAATAGCTGATTAAATTCTGCCTCCTAGAGAGTTATAATCGAGACTCGAAATTTAGACCCAATTTCGAGTCTCGTCATTTTAAAGAAAACTGACCTTTTCTAATGGACAAATCACATTTAAAAGCCACTCATAATATTTCTTGGTAAAAATTATTATAAAGTAGGCGAGAAATAACTAATGAAATTCTGCCTCCTAGAGAGTTATAATCGAGACTCGAAATTTACACCCAATTTCGAGTCTCGTCATTTAGACCCAATTTCGAGTCTCGTCTTTTGAAGAAAACTGACATTTTTTAAAGGACAAATGACATTCAAAACCCACTCATATTATTTCTTGGTCAAAATACTATAAAATGGGTGAGAAATAGCTGATTAAATTCTGCCTCCTAGAGAGTTATAATCGAGACTCGAAATTTAGACCCAATTTCGAGTCTCGTCATTTTAAAGAAAATTGACCTTTTCTAATGGACAAATCACATTTAAAAGCCACTCATAATATTTCTTGGTAAAAATTATTATAAAGTAGGCGAAAAATAACTAATTAAATTTTGCCTCCTAGAGAGTTATAATCAAGACTCGAAATTTAGACCCGATTTCGAGTCTCATCATTTTAAAGAAAACTGACCTTTTCTAATGGACATATCACATTTAAAAGTCACTCATAATATTTCTTGGTAAAAATTATTATAAAGTAGGCGAAAAATAACTAATTAATATTTGCCTCCTAGAGAGTTATAATCAAGACTCGAAATTTAGACCCAATTTCGAGTCTCGTCATTTTAAAGAAAACTGACCTTTTCTAATGGACAAATCACATTTAAAAGTCACTCATAATATTTCTTGGTAAAAATTATTATAAAGTAGGCGAAAAATAACTAATTAAATTTTGCCTCCTAGAGAGTTATAATCAAGACTCGAAATTTAGACCCAATTTCGAGTCTCGTCATTTTAAAGAAAACTGACCTTTTCTAATGGACAAATCACATTTAAAAGTCACTCATAATATTTCTTGGTAAAAATTATTATAAAGTAGGCGAAAAATAACTAATTAAATTTTGCCTCCTAGAGAGTTATAATCAAGACTCGAAATTTAGACCCGATTTCGAGTCTCGTCATTTTAAAGAAAACTGACCTTTTCTAATGGACAAAACACATTTAAAAGCCACTCATAATATTTCTTGGTAAAAATTATTATAAAGTAGGCGAAAAATAACTAATTAAATTTTGCATCCTAGAGAGTTATAATCAAGACTCGAAATTTAGACCCACTTTCGAGTCTCGTCTTTTTGAAGAAAACTGACCTTTTTTAAGGACAAATGACATTCAAAACCCACTCATATTATTTCTTGGTCAAAATACTATAAAATGGGTGAGAAATAGCTGATTAAATTCTGCCTCCTAGAGAGTTATAATCGAGACTCGAAATTTAGACCCAATTTCGAGTCTCGTCATTTTAAAGAAAATTGACCTTTTCTAATGGACAAATCACATTTAAAAGCCACTCATAATATTTCTTGGTAAAAATTATTATAAAGTAGGCGAAAAATAACTAATTAAATTTTGCCTCCTAGAGAGTTATAATCAAGACTCGAAATTTAGACCCGATTTCGAGTCTCATCATTTTAAAGAAAACTGACCTTTTCTAATGGACAAATCACATTTAAAAGTCACTCATAATATTTCTTGGTAAAAATTATTATAAAGTAGGCGAAAATAACTAATTAATATTTGCCTCCTAGAGAGTTATAATCAAGACTCGAAATTTAGACCCAATTTCGAGTCTCGTCATTTTAAAGAAAACTGACCTTTTCTAATGGACAAATCACATTTAAAAGTCACTCATAATATTTCTTGGTAAAAATTATTATAAAGTAGGCGAAAAATAACTAATTAAATTTTGCCTCCTAGAGAGTTATAATCAAGACTCGAAATTTAGACCCGATTTCGAGTCTCGTCATTTTAAAGAAAACTGACCTTTTCTAATGGACAAATCACATTTAAAAGTCACTCATAATATTTCTTGGTAAAAATTATTATAAAGTAGGCGAAAAATAACTAATTAAATTTTGCCTCCTAGAGAGTTATAATCAAGACTCGAAATTTAGACCCGATTTCGAGTCTCATCATTTTAAAGAAAACTGACCTTTTCTAATGGACAAATCACATTTAAAAGTCACTCATAATATTTCTTGGTAAAAATTATTATAAAGTAGGCGAAAAATAACTAATTAATATTTGCCTCCTAGAGAGTTATAATCAAGACTCGAAATTTAGACCCAATTTCGAGTCTCGTCATTTTAAAGAAAACTGACCTTTTCTAATGGACAAATCACATTTAAAAGTCACTCATAATATTTCTTGGTAAAAATTATTATAAAGTAGGCGAAAAATAACTAATTAAATTTTGCCTCCTAGAGAGTTATAATCAAGACTCGAAATTTAGACCCGATTTCGAGTCTCGTCATTTTAAAGAAAACTGACCTTTTCTAATGGACAAAACACATTTAAAAGCCACTCATAATATTTCTTGGTAAAAATTATTATAAAGTAGGCGAAAAATAACTAATTAAATTTGGCCTCCTAGAGAGTTATAATCGAGACTCGAAATTTAGACCCACTTTCGAGTCTCGTCTTTTTGAAGAAAACTGACCTTTTTTTTAAAGGACAAATGACATTCAAAACCCACTCATATTATTTCTTGGTCAAAATACTATAAATGGGTGAGAAATAGCTGATTAAATTCTGCCTCCTAGAGAGTTATAATCGAGACTCGAAATTTAGACCCAATTTCGAGTCTCGTCATTTTAAAGAAAATTGACCTTTTCTAATGGACAAATCACATTTAAAAGTCACTCATAATATTTCTTGGTAAAAATTATTATAAAGTAGGCGAGAAATAACTAATTAAATTTTGCCTCCTAGAGAGTTATAATCAAGACTCGAAATTTAGACCCAATTTCGAGTCTCGTCTTTTGAAGAAAACTGACCTTTTTAAAGGACAAATGACATTCAAAACCCACTCAAATTATTTCTTGGTCAAAATACTATAAATTGGTGAGAAATAGCTGATTAAATTCTGCCTCCTAGAGAGTTATAATCGAGACTCGAAATTTAGACCCAATTTCGAGTCTCGTCATTTTAAAGAAAACTGACCTTTTCTAATGGACAAATCACATTTAAAAGCCACTCATAATATTTCTTGGTAAAAATTATTATAAAGTAGGCGAGAAATAACTAATGAAATTCTGCCTCCTAGAGAGTTATAATCGAGACTCGAAATTTACACCCAATTTCGAGTCTCGTCATTTAGACCCAAATTCGAGTCTCGTCTTTTTGAAGAAAACTGACATTTTTTAAAGGACAAATGACATTCAAAACCCACTCATATTATTTCTTGGTCAAAATACTATAAAATGGGTGAGAAATAGCTGATTAAATTCTGCCTCCTAGAGAGTTATAATCGAGACTCGAAATTTAGACCCAATTTCGAGTCTCGTCATTTTAAAGAAAATTGACCTTTTCTAATGGACAAATCACATTTAAAAGCCACTCATAATATTTCTTGGTAAAAATTATTATAAAGTAGGCGAAAAATAACTAATTAAATTTTGCCTCCTAGAGAGTTATAATCAAGACTCGAAATTTAGACCCGATTTCGAGTCTCATCATTTTAAAGAAAACTGACCTTTTCTAATGGACATATCACATTTAAAAGTCACTCATAATATTTCTTGGTAAAATTATTATAAAGTAGGCGAAAATAACTAATTAATATTTGCCTCCTAGAGAGTTATAATCAAGACTCGAAATTTAGACCCAATTTCGAGTCTCGTCATTTTAAAGAAAACTGACCTTTTCTAATGGACAAATCACATTTAAAAGTCACTCATAATATTTCTTGGTAAAATTATTATAAAGTAGGCGAAAAATAACTAATTAAATTTTGCCTCCTAGAGAGTTATAATCAAGACTCGAAATTTAGACCCAATTTCGAGTCTCGTCATTTTAAAGAAAACTGACCTTTTCTAATGGACAAATCACATTTAAAAGTCACTCATAATATTTCTTGGTAAAAATTATTATAAAGTAGGCGAAAAATAACTAATTAAATTTTGCCTCCTAGAGAGTTATAATCAAGACTCGAAATTTAGACCCGATTTCGAGTCTCGTCATTTTAAAGAAAACTGACCTTTTCTAATGGACAAAACACATTTAAAAGCCACTCATAATATTTCTTGGTAAAAATTATTATAAAGTAGGCGAAAAATAACTAATTAAATTTTGCATCCTAGAGAGTTATAATCAAGACTCGAAATTTAGACCCACTTTCGAGTCTCGTCTTTTTGAAGAAAACTGACCTTTTTTAAAGGACAAATGACATTCAAAACCCACTCATATTATTTCTTGGTCAAAATACTATAAAATGGGTGAGAAATAGCTGATTAAATTCTGCCTCCTAGAGAGTTATAATCGAGACTCGAAATTTAGACCCAATTTCGAGTCTCGTCATTTTAAAGAAAATTGACCTTTTCTAATGGACAAATCACATTTAAAAGCCACTCATAATATTTCTTGGTAAAAATTATTATAAAGTAGGCGAAAAATAACTAATTAAATTTTGCCTCCTAGAGAGTTATAATCAAGACTCGAAATTTAGACCCGATTTCGAGTCTCATCATTTTAAAGAAAACTGACCTTTTCTAATGGACAAATCACATTTAAAAGTCACTCATAATATTTCTTGGTAAAAATTATTATAAAGTAGGCGAAAAATAACTAATTAATATTTGCCTCCTAGAGAGTTAATCAAGACTCGAAATTTAGACCCAATTTCGAGTCTCGTCATTTTAAAGAAAACTGACCTTTTCTAATGGACAAATCACATTTAAAAGTCACTCATAATATTTCTTGGTAAAAATTATTATAAAGTAGGCGAAAAATAACTAATTAAATTTTGCCTCCTAGAGAGTTATAATCAAGACTCGAAATTTAGACCCGATTTCGAGTCTCGTCATTTTAAAGAAAACTGACCTTTTCTAATGGACAAATCACATTTAAAAGTCACTCATAATATTTCTTGGTAAAAATTATTATAAAGTAGGCGAAAAATAACTAATTAAATTTTGCCTCCTAGAGAGTTATAATCAAGACTCGAAATTTAGACCCGATTTCGAGTCTCGTCATTTTAAAGAAAACTGACCTTTTCTAATGGACAAATCACATTTAAAAGTCACTCATAATATTTCTTGGTAAACATTATTATAAAGTAGGCGAAAAATAACTAATTAAATTTGGCCTCCTAGAGAGTTATAATCGAGACTCGAAATTTAGACCCGATTTCGAGTCTCGTCATTTTAAAGAAAACTTACCTTTTCTAATGGACAAATGACATTTAAAAGCCACTCATAATATTTCTTGGTAAAAATTATTATAAAGTAGGCGAAAAATAACTGATTAAATTTTGCCTCCTAGAGAGTTATAATCAAGACTCGAAATTTAGACCCGATTTCGAGTCTCGTCATTTTAAAGAAAACTGACCTTTTCTAATGGACAAATCACATTTAAAAGTCACTCATAATATTTCTTGGTAAAAATTATTATAAAGTAGGCGAAAAATAACTAATTAAATTTGGCCTCCTAGAGAGTTATAATCAAGACTCGAAATTTAGACCCAATTTCGAGTCTCGTCATTTTAAAGAAAACTGACCTTTTCTAATGGACAAAACACATTTAAAAGCCACTCATAATATTTCTTGGTAAAAATTATTATAAAGTAGGCGAAAAATAACTAATTAAATTTTGCCTCCTAGAGAGTTATAATCAAGACTCGAAATTTAGACCCAATTTCGAGTCTCGTCATTTTAAAGAAAACTGACCTTTTCTAATGGACAAATCACATTTAAAAGTCACTCATAATATTTCTTGGTAAAATTATTATAAAGTAGGCGAAAAATAACTAATTAAATTTTGCCTCCTAGAGAGTTATAATCAAGACTCGAAATTTAGACCCAATTTCGAGTCTCGTCATTTTAAAGAAAACTGACCTTTTCTAATGGACAAATCACATTTAAAAGTCACTCATAATATTTCTTGGTAAAAATTATTATAAAGTAGGCGAAAAATAACTAATTAAATTTTGCCTCCTAGAGAGTTATAATCAAGACTCGAAATTTAGACCCGATTTCGAGTCTCGTCATTTTAAAGAAAACTGACCTTTTCTAATGGACAAATCACATTTAAAAGCCACTCATAATATTTCTTGGTAAAAATTATTATAAAGTAGGCGAAAAATAACTAATTAAATTTTGCCTCCTAGAGAGTTATAATCAAGACTCGAAATTTAGACCCGATTTCGAGTCTCGTCATTTTAAAGAAAACTGACCTTTTCTAATGGACAAAACACATTTAAAAGCCACTCATAATATTTCTTGGTAAAAATTATTATAAAGTAGGCGAAAAATAACTAATTAAATTTGGCCTCCTAGAGAGTTATAATCGAGACTCGAAATTTATACCCACTTTCGAGTCTCGTCTTTTGAAGAAAACTGACCTTTTTTAAAGGACAAATGACATTCAAAACCCACTCATATTATTTCTTGGTCAAAATACTATAAAATGGGTGAGAAATAGCTGATTAAATTCTGCCTCCTAGAGAGTTATAATCGAGACTCGAAATTTAGACCCAATTTCGAGTCTCGTCATTTTAAAGAAAATTGACCTTTTCTAATGGACAAATCACATTTAAAAGTCACTCATAATATTTCTTGGTAAAAATTATTATAAAGTAGGCGAAAAATAACTAATTAAATTTTGCCTCCTAGAGAGTTATAATCAAGACTCGAAATTTAGACCCAATTTCGAGTCTCGTCTTTTGAAGAAAACTGACCTTTTTAAAGGACAAATGACATTCAAAACCCACTCAAATTATTTCTTGGTCAAAATACTATAAATTGGTGAGAAATAGCTGATTAAATTCTGCCTCCTAGAGAGTTATAATCGAGACTCGAAATTTAGACCCAATTTCGAGTCTCGTCATTTTAAAGAAAACTGACCTTTTCTAATGGACAAATCACATTTAAAAGCCACTCATAATATTTCTTGGTAAAATTATTATAAAGTAGGCGAGAAATAACTAATGAAATTCTGCCTCCTAGAGAGTTATAATCGAGACTCGAAATTTACACCCAATTTCGAGTCTCGTCATTTAGACCCAATTTCGAGTCTCGTCTTTTGAAGAAAACTGACATTTTTAAAGGACAAATGACATTCAAAACCCACTCATATTATTTCTTGGTCAAAATACTATAAAATGGGTGAGAAATAGCTGATTAAATTCTGCCTCCTAGAGAGTTATAATCGAGACTCGAAATTTAGACCCAATTTCGAGTCTCGTCATTTTAAAGAAAACTGACCTTTTCTAATGGACAAATGACATTTAAAAGCCACTCATAATATTTCTTGGTAAAAATTATTATAAAGTAGGCGAAAAATAACTAATTAAATTTTGCCTCCTAGAGAGTTATAATCAAGACTCGAAATGTAGACCCGATTTCGAGTCTCGTCATTTTCAAGAAAACTGACCTTTTCTAATGGACAAATCACATTTAAAAGTCACTCATAATATTTCTTGGTAAAAATTATTATAAAGTAGGCGAAAAATAACTAATTAAATTTTGCCTCCTTGAGAGTTATAATCAAGACTCGAAATTTAGACCCGATTTCGAGTCTCGTCATTTTAAAGAAAACTGACCTTTTATAATGGACAAATCACATTTAAAAGTCACTCATAATATTTCTTGGTAAAAATTATTATAAAGTAGGCGAAAAATAACTAATTAAATTTTGCACCCTAGAGAGTTATAATCAAGACTCGAAATTTAGACCCGATTTCGAGTCTCGTCATTTTAAAGAAAACTGACCTTTTCTAATGGACAAATGACATTTAAAAGCCACTCATAATATTTCTTGGTAAAAATTATTATAAAGTAGGCGAAAAATAACTAATTAAATTTGGCCTCCTAGAGAGTTATAATCGAGACTCGAAATTTAGACCCAATTTCGAGTCTCGTCATTTTAAAGAAAACTGACCTTTTCTAATGGACAAAACACATTTAAAAGCCACTCATAATATTTCTTGGTAAAAATTATTATAAAGTAGGCGAAAAATAACTAATTAAATTTCGCCTCCTAGAGAGTTATAATCAAGACTCGAAATTTAGACCCAATTTCGAGTCTCGTCATTTTAAAGAAAACTGACCTTTTCTAATGGACAAATCACATTTAAAAGTCACTCATAATATTTCTTGGTAAAAATTATTATAAAGTAGGCGAAAAATAACTAATTAAATTTGGCCTCCTAGAGAGTTATAATCGAGACTCGAAATTTAGACCCGATTTCGAGTCTCGTCATTTTAAAGAAAACTGACCTTTTCTAATGGACAAATCACATTTAAAAGTCACTCATAATATTTCTTGGTAAAAATTATTATAAAGTAGGCGAAAAATAACTAATTAAATTTGGCCTCCTAGAGAGTTATAATCGAGACTCGAAATTTAGACCCGATTTCGAGTCTCGTCATTTTAAAGAAAACTTACCTTTTCTAATGGACAAATGACATTTAAAAGCCACTCATAATATTTCTTGGTAAAAATTATTATAAAGTAGGCGAAAAATAACTGATTAAATTTTGCCTCCTAGAGAGTTATAATCAAGACTCGAAATTTAGACCCGATTTCGAGTCTCGTCATTTTAAAGAAAACTGACCTTTTCTAATGGACAAATCACATTTAAAAGTCACTCATAATATTTCTTGGTAAAAATTATTATAAAGTAGGCGAAAAATAACTAATTAAATTTGGCCTCCTAGAGAGTTATAATCAAGACTCGAAATTTAGACCCAATTTCGAGTCTCGTCATTTTAAAGAAAACTGACCTTTTCTAATGGACAAAACACATTTAAAAGCCACTCATAATATTTCTTGGTAAAAATTATTATAAAGTAGGCGAAAAATAACTAATTAAATTTTGCCTCCTAGAGAGTTATAATCAAGACTCGAAATTTAGACCCAATTTCGAGTCTCGTCATTTTAAAGAAAACTGACCTTTTCTAATGGACAAATCACATTTAAAAGTCACTCATAATATTTCTTGGTAAAAATTATTATAAAGTAGGCGAAAAATAACTAATTAAATTTTGCCTCCTAGAGAGTTATAATCAAGACTCGAAATTTAGACCCAATTTCGAGTCTCGTCATTTTAAAGAAAACTGACCTTTTCTAATGGACAAATCACATTTAAAAGTCACTCATAATATTTCTTGGTAAAAATTATTATAAAGTAGGCGAAAAATAACTAATTAAATTTTGCCTCCTAGAGAGTTATAATCAAGACTCGAAATTTAGACCCGATTTCGAGTCTCGTCATTTTAAAGAAAACTGACCTTTTCTAATGGACAAATCACATTTAAAAGCCACTCATAATATTTCTTGGTAAAAATTATTATAAAGTAGGCGAAAAATAACTAATTAAATTTTGCCTCCTAGAGAGTTATAATCAAGACTCGAAATTTAGACCCGATTTCGAGTCTCGTCATTTTAAAGAAAACTGACCTTTTCTAATGGACAAAACACATTTAAAAGCCACTCATAATATTTCTTGGTAAAAATTATTATAAAGTAGGCGAAAAATAACTAATTAAATTTGGCCTCCTAGAGAGTTATAATCGAGACTCGAAATTTAGACCCACTTTCGAGTCTCGTCTTTTTTAAGAAAACTGACCTTTTTTAAAGGACAAATGACATTCAAAAACCAAATCATATTATTTCTTGGTCAAAATACTATAAAATGGGTGAGAAATAGCTGATTAAATTCTGCCTCCTAGAGAGTTATAATCGAGACTCGAAATTTAGACCCAATTTCGAGTCTCGTCATTTTAAAGAAAATTGACCTTTTCTAATGGACAAATCACATTTAAAAGTCACTCATAATATTTCTTGGTAAAAATTATTATAAAGTAGGCGAGAAATAACTAATTAAATTTTGCCTCCTAGAGAGTTATAATCAAGACTCGAAATTTAGACCCAATTTCGAGTCTCGTCTTTTGAAGAAAACTGACCTTTTTAAAGGACAAATGACATTCAAAACCCACTCAAATTATTTCTTGGTCAAAATACTATAAATTGGTGAGAAATAGCTGATTAAATTCTGCCTCCTAGAGAGTTATAATCGAGACTCGAAATTTAGACCCAATTTCGAGTCTCGTCATTTTAAAGAAAACTGACCTTTTCTAATGGACAAATCACATTTAAAAGCCACTCATAATATTTCTTGGTAAAAATTATTATAAAGTAGGCGAGAAATAACTAATGAAATTCTGCCTCCTAGAGAGTTATAATCGAGACTCGAAATTTACACCCAATTTCGAGTATCGTCTTTTTGAAGAAAACTGACATTTTTTAATGGACAAATGACATTCAAAACCCACTCATATTATTTCTTGGTCAAAATACTATAAAATGGGTGAGAAATAGCTGATTAAATTCTGCCTCCTAGAGAGTTATAATCGAGACTCGAAATTTAGACCCAATTTCGAGTCTCGTCATTTTAAAGAAAATTGACCTTTTCTAATGGACAAATCACATTTAAAAGCCACTCATAATATTTCTTGGTAAAATTATTATAAAGTAGGCGAAAAATAACTAATTAAATTTTGCCTCCTAGAGAGTTATAATCAAGACTCGAAATTTAGACCCGATTTCGAGTCTCATCATTTTAAAGAAAACTGACCTTTCTAATGGACATATCACATTTAAAAGTCACTCATAATATTTCTTGGTAAAAATTATTATAAAGTAGGCGAAAAATAACTAATTAATATTTGCCTCCTAGAGAGTTATAATCAAGACTCGAAATTTAGACCCAATTTCGAGTCTCGTCATTTTAAAGAAAACTGACCTTTTCTAATGGACAAATCACATTTAAAAGTCACTCATAATATTTCTTGGTAAAAATTATTATAAAGTAGGCGAAAAATAACTAATTAAATTTTGCCTCCTAGAGAGTTATAATCAAGACTCGAAATTTAGACCCAATTTCGAGTCTCGTCATTTTAAAGAAAACTGACCTTTTCTAATGGACAAATCACATTTAAAAGTCACTCATAATATTTCTTGGTAAAAATTATTATAAAGTAGGCGAAAAATAACTAATTAAATTTTGCCTCCTAGAGAGTTATAATCAAGACTCGAAATTTAGACCCGATTTCGAGTCTCGTCATTTTAAAGAAAACTGACCTTTTCTAATGGACAAAACACATTTAAAAGCCACTCATAATATTTCTTGGTAAAAATTATTATAAAGTAGGCGAAAAATAACTAATTAAATTTTGCATCCTAGAGAGTTATAATCAAGACTCGAAATTTAGACCCACTTTCGAGTCTCGTCTTTTTGAAGAAAACTGACCTTTTTTAAAGGACAAATGACATTCAAAACCCACTCATATTATTTCTTGGTCAAAATACTATAAAATGGGTGAGAAATAGCTGATTAAATTCTGCCTCCTAGAGAGTTATAGAATCGAGACTCGAAATTTAGACCCAATTTCGAGTCTCGTCATTTTAAAGAAAATTGACCTTTTCTAATGGACAAATCACATTTAAAAGCCACTCATAATATTTCTTGGTAAAAATTATTATAAAGTAGGCGAAAAATAACTAATTAAATTTTGCCTCCTAGAGAGTTATAATCAAGACTCGAAATTTAGACCCGATTTCGAGTCTCATCATTTTAAAGAAAACTGACCTTTTCTAATGGACAAATCACATTTAAAAGTCACTCATAATATTTCTTGGTAAAAATTATTATAAAGTAGGCGAAAAATAACTAATTAATATTTGCCTCCTAGAGAGTTATAATCAAGACTCGAAATTTAGACCCAATCTCGAGTCTCGTCATTTTAAAGAAAACTGACCTTTTCTAATGGACAAATCACATTTAAAAGTCACTCATAATATTTCTTGGTAAAAATTATTATAAAGTAGGCGAAAAATAACTAATTAAATTTTGCCTCCTAGAGAGTTATAATCAAGACTCGAAATTTAGACCCGATTTCGAGTCTCGTCATTTTAAAGAAAACTGACCTTTTCTAATGGACAAATCACATTTAAAAGTCACTCATAATATTTCTTGGTAAAAATTATTATAAAGTAGGCGAAAAATAACTAATTAAATTTTGCCTCCTAGAGAGTTATAATCAAGACTCGAAATTTAGACCCGATTTCGAGTCTCATCATTTTAAAGAAAACTGACCTTTTCTAATGGACAAATCACATTTAAAAGTCACTCATAATATTTCTTGGTAAAAAATTATTATAAAGTAGGCGAAAAATAACTAATTAAATTTTGCCTCCTAGAGAGTTATAATCAAGACTCGAAATTTAGACCCAATTTCGAGTCTCGTCATTTTAAAGAAAACTGACCTTTTCTAATGGACAAATCACATTTAAAAGTCACTCATAATATTTCTTGGTAAAAATTATTATAAAGTAGGCGAAAAATAACTAATTAAATTTTGCCTCCTAGAGAGTTATAATCAAGACTCGAAATTTAGACCCGATTTCGAGTCTCGTCATTTTAAAGAAAACTGACCTTTTCTAATGGACAAAACACATTTAAAAGCCACTCATAATATTTCTTGGTAAAAATTATTATAAAGTAGGCGAAAAATAACTAATTAAATTTGGCCTCCTAGAGAGTTATAATCGAGACTCGAAATTTAGACCCACTTTCGAGTCTCGTCTTTTTTTGAAGAAAACTGACCTTTTTAAAGGACAAATGACATTCAAAAACCCACTCATATTATTTCTTGGTCAAAATACTATAAAATGGGTGAGAAATAGCTGATTAAATTCTGCCTCC
>NW_027305891.1:0-23552 GCF_039555335.1 Amphiura filiformis | reverse complement strand
ATCCAAGTTGTGATAATATTGGATCCAAAACATAATAATGATAAAATTGATGCTTTACGCTCAATATTTATTGGTCTCGCTATGAGTTGTAAAATATTGGACTCGACTAAGTCTCGTCCAATATTTTAAAACTCATAGCTCGACCAATAAATATGGGCTCAACCGATCCAATTTTATATCAAAACACTGACTAAATCTCACAGTACATGTATCACAAATATTACAGACCAGCTGTTACCTACTTCTCAAATTTTACTTCTTTTCATAGAAAGATAAAGGGTTACAAACATTATATCATATTTTCATTAAAGTTTACTGAAATCATAATCATTACTATGTAAATTCATATTAACACCAATTTGGCGTGGGCCTACATATTTTATTCAAATCCTACTTTATTCAGCGAAGATGGGTTCCTTAAGGTGGCTGTGTACTCTCAGACATGCATGTAGTAAAAGTGCAATAACTTTGTAATTATTCGCGCAAAACATATAAAAGTATACATTTTATGAAGGCAAGACATCAATAAATCTTAATATAAATACAGATTTGGGGTAAAAACAACAATTTTGAAGAAAATCACAAAAAGTGAGTTTTTGGCAATATTTGTTAGGTACATCATAACAAAAAACACTCTTTCCAAAATATTTTATTTTGTTTTTAGCTCAATCTTCAGGCTCCATTCCAAAAACGGTTTTTTATTTTTTGATATTGGCCTTATTTTTTGAGATATTGACCATATAAGGCATCAAAATGAACTTTTAAAATTCAAAAACGCCTATTTGCACAAAATGATGCCCAAAATCGGAAATAGACCAAAATATAAAAAATGAGAAAACCGTTTCTTGAGTCGATCATGCTTTTTACGATGATCATATTTGCTTACCTATAGATGCTGTATTTATTGAGTTATCGTGTACCTAAATCGTCATTTTACCGAGAAAATGAACATTGAAATAATGGCCGTTGAAGTTTAAAGTGGTCACATTTTGCACTTTCATCGAATCTCACAGGAGAATGCGACAGTTTTCGTTTTTGTCACTTATATTACGTGAACATCGGGTAAATCCACAGCCCCTTGAGAAGTTTGAGCGAAATCCATTCATAACTTGATATTTAAATCGGGGAAAGAACTTGAAAAAACCACATTTTATCAGCTAAAACGGAGCCGTTTGACCACTAGGTTTTTGTGAAATCAGTGCTTCCGTGGTGTTTCCATAAGATGCGCCGCGCATGCAAATAAGCGTCGCGTATGCGTTGCGTATTTGTGCGTTAACAAATTGCGCGATACGCAACGCGATGAGTTGTTGCGCGCGTGTACCTTGCTGGTACAACAAAGATTTTCTTTCCTTTTCAATTTCAAACACGAGTGGAATAGTGAAATAAAATCCTTAAAATATTGCAGTTGGAGTTTACAAATCTGGATTTTCATTCCTTGTATTTATAAAAAACATAACAAGGTACAAACATATCATAAAAACTCAATTTTGAGAAAGAAACAATGGCTAGAGTACACAGCCGCGTTAAGCATATTGTAACACTAGTACTATTGGAAGAATAACTTTAATAGCTTAAAAATAGCTGGACACCTATAAATTGTTCACAAATAAGTCACACCATACTGATTGACATTCATGTAGGAGGGACCCGTGTACACTGATGCAACTCCTAGAGAGGTTATACTATGGCAACGTTGCAATTGTGATCTAAAATGCAGGATTTCTACTAAAATACCTATTAAATATCAAATCTCGTATAAAAAGATAGAAAACCGAAAATAGTTTTTCGACCAACTTTGAGAAATTTGCACCAAAAATGGTCAAAAAATGCTGATTTTTCAAAAAAATCATAAAAAAGCCCGATGTTGGCCCAAATTTCAAATATTTTTGGTGAAATTGGTCTAAATTAAAAAAAAAATTAAAAAACGGGTCCTAGATATTTTGATCTAGTTTTTAAAAAAAAATAAAAAAAATAATTTTGGCCCAAGAATTTTTTTGTTAGGATGCACGAAAAAGAAGTGGGCCAAAAACCGTTATTTTTGGGATTTGGGCCAAAATGGCATTTTGGCCCAAATTTGAACTTATCAAGTCTTTGCCATTCATTATGTATAGGCCTACTTTTATATACTTTAGACCAACAATTTAGAAGTTATGAGGCCCGAAAGGTTCCATAATTCCAGGGTTCAGACCAACCTTAATATACCTCGTTGAACAATAATTGTCTGAACACTTATTAATTAAATCTCACAGTTTTATAATTATTACAGACCAGCTGTTACCATGGTTACCTACTTCTCAAATTTCACTTCAGTTCATAAAAAAATAAAGGGTTACGAGTATTACAAATCTCATTAATACCGGGTAAATCCATACACCAATTTGGTGTATAGTATCGTGTAAATATCGTGTAATATGTTCATGTACATCCCACTTCATCTTGGCCGTTGGTACAGTCATTTGTACTATCACATGCAGTACTCCCAAGGTATACCTCGGCTGGGTCGGCACTATTACACGATAGGTAATCTGGCAAGAGGGCAAGAGTAAAAAGAAAAAGGATTAAGATATGTTAACACATTTTGACAATGAAGGGCCGTATCTCAAAAACGAGTTTAGTTTTTGAGTCCCATTGCAACATGCGTACAAACTAACAATTTATTCGCTAGCTTGTTGCACGGGGGTACTTAACATTAATGACCATACGAGAATGCTCCCCCGGAAAGACCCCTGTTTTGGGGCCACGCAGCTGCGAATCACCCCTGAATTTTATCAAAATAGAGCGCTGAGGACTTTTCGCAAGTGCTTTGGCAGATCTAAAATTAACATCTTCAATCATAGTCTGTGTTACAGACCGTGTAGCTATATTATCCATAGGGAGAGAAACTACTGGGAACCACTCACTCTCGGAAACCATACTCGCCGCGAATGCCGCTGCATCCGGACAATCGACAGTGGCTATGGCAATTTCGGTTGACAAGACCGACGCCGAGGACGTGGGCGGATTGAATGGGGATATAACAGTGGTCAGGACAATAATTATTATGGTCATGGTGGTAGTTTGCTACTTCTAACATTCAATTAAACGTCCTGGCTCTCAAGTTCGTCCTGGCTCTCTAGCCTATAATTGGCTAGACCAAATGGAGTCAATTGTTCCGCACTAAAGGTTGCCAACTGAGATTAATTTTAGAACACACCTTTAGGTGTCAGGCAATAAGCATAACATTTTTAGGAAGGCAATTTGCAGAACAATATTGCACAATAGCAATTGAAGCTCCAGATACTAGTAATGTTTTACATGGATTGCAAATGGTATTTCTATTCCATTATTATGAACTCTTTCAAACAGAGGTTTTAATTGTTGTCGAAGAAATTGCCTCCATTGTTCAGTTGGGTGTCATTTAATACAAAGGTATAAAGGAACCTCCTGTTTTTTTTGCACCGGCATTGCCCAGGTTTTATTTATTTTTAAATAGTGTTGGTGTGGAAAGGTCTTTTTCTCTCGCCAGCGAAAGTATTTGATTCGAGAACATGACCTCTTGGCCCCCTCTTGATCAGAACTAAACACGGTCTTAGGAAATGATTAGAGCCTTCTTTATCTGAACTTTATATCGAATTCTAATCGTGATATTTCCCATGGCAAAAAGAAAAGTTTCCCGGTGACCACCCGATGACCATTCGGTGGTCATCAGAAACCTTTCGGGTACCTTTTCCACACTGCAAAAACAAGTGTTTATATTTAAACACCATATTGTGTTTATTAGAGCAACACTTAATAAACACATAATTCATGTTAATAGTCTAACACTAATGTTCATAAATTAACACTTGGTGTTATTTTTTTCTTATGTCTAAACTATGCAAGGCATTAACAGCTGCTATCGGTATGATAGCGCTGATGGGTTGGCGCCAAGATAGTTGTTAACCTCCCGTTTGAAGCTCAGCCGATTCTGGTTAGAGATAATTGGACCAGGTAGAGTGTTCCAAAGGTGAGCTGAGGATGGAAGGAATGACCTCTGGTGGCTGACCAGGTTGGATCTTGGGATGTTGACAGCTTGGTCGTGGGATCTGACAGAACGCCGCAGACGAGGATCAATAATCATACGATCTGGTAACAGATGTTGAAGGAGTTCTGGAGCTTCGCCATAGAACATCCGATGAAATAGAGTGATGGCTCCCACTGCTCTTCTATGTCTCAGGTGCTGTATTTGATGGTTCTTTCCATCTGCTTCTGAGATGCCAATGATACGTACCGCTCTTCTCTGTATAGCATCAAGTTTGGACAGAGAAGTGGGTGGAGCACCCATCCATGCAGAGCTGGCATATTCCATCTTGGATCGGATCATAGTCTTGTATATCGTTGCTCTCTGAGAAGGGACAAGGTAGGGGGCCGCACGACGTAGGAGACCAAGACGTTGGCTAGCTGTTCTTGCCATCTTGTCCACTACAGGGGTCCATGACAGGTCTTTGTTAACAGTAAGACCAAGAAGGTCAACACTGTCTGCCTCTTCTAGAGTTGTTCCAAAAAAGTGGAGGTTAGGGTGACTATATGACGCATCTCTGCGGTTAGAAATAGTGGTGGTCTTGCACTTCGCAGCTCCAAACAGTACATTCCATGTGTTTGCCCATGTCTCTATTGCTTTGAGGTCTACATCAAGTGATATTGCAGCGCCAATTCTATCTTCCTTGGACTTGATGGATGACATCAGGGTTACATCATCAGCATATAAGATTGATGGATTTGTAAGTCCGGAGGTGATGTCATCGATGAAGATGATAAACAGAAGTGGTCCAAGGATGGAGCCTTGTGGGACACCAGCATTTATAGGCTTTTCAGTTGATGAAATCCCATTCAGTGAGACTCTCAGGGAACGATTGGTGAGGTAGTCCTTCAACCACTTCAGCAGCTTTCCAGTGAAACCCAGAGCAGATAGCTTTGCCAATAGGCAGGGGTGCCATACCCTGTCGATAGCCTTACTGATATCGAGGCAGGCAACTCTACTTTCTTCTCTGTCATTGATGGAGTTTGATAGCCGCTGGGAGACATATGTTAGGGCATCGGAAGTGGAATGGCCAGCCCTGAAACCAAGTCTAGATGGCGCCACATAGCTTCATATATCAGTCTCTCCATGACTTTAGACAGTGTTGACAGTAGGGATATAGGGCGATAGTTGGTGGGAGAATGCCTGTCCCCTTTCTTGTGGCATGGGATGACATTAGCAACCTTCCACTGGTTCGGCACATGACCTTTATCAAAACAAAGTTGGAAGAGACGAGCAAGTGGGGTAGCAAGCTCAGGGGCAGCGGTTCTAAGCACAATGGATGGGATACCATCTGGTCCAGAAGCTTTGTTGATGTCGAGTTTCTTCAGCTGCTTACTGACTTGCTTTGGCCAGAATACAAACATTAGTGTTTGTAATATAACACCAAGTGTTAATTTATGAACATTAGTGTTAGAACCATTAACATTAGTGTTAGACCATTAACATGAATTATGTGTTTATTAAGTGTTGCTCTAATAAACACAATGTGGTGTTTAAATATAAACACTTGGTTTTGCAGTGCAGAGTTATCCGAAAGTGCCCGCTAGCGGAGACCTTGCGGAGACCTAATTAAGTTATCCAAAAGTTTTCGGGTAGACATCCGGAAGTCTCCCAAAAACTCAAATATTTCAAATGAGTTACCCAGAAGGTTCCCGGAAACCTAGATTCTTTGTAGCAAGATTCTTATAGCAAGATAACACTTAAGCTCAACTGCCATGCCAACTGCCATGAGTTGTATTTCTCCAAAAACTACAATTCAAATAATAAGCTAAATTGTCTAATAAATTTGTGTGTACTCATGAATTTGTATTTCTGCATTCCCCAAAAGGTCAACAGGAAGTCTCCAAAGAGGTCACCAGGTATATTGTCACCAAAAGTTATCCGCTAGGTCCCCGAAAAGTTATCGGGTAATTATCCGCTAGTTTCCCCAAAAAGTCATTGGGTAGTTACCCGCTAGTCTCCCAAAAAAGTCATCGGGTAGTCATCCGGTACCTCTTACCTGAAAGGTATCCACTATGGTTTCCCAAAGTTTGCCCAAAATATTTGCAATAACGTTTTAAAAACGTTTTCATGACCTTTATAATAACCCGACATTTAAATGTTTTTAAAACGTTTTATAAAAAACATTTTAAAGAACATTTCTGTGTTTGCTGGGTGCAAATATTTTAACATAATGTTATTTAAGTGTTGACAAAATATTTGGCAAAATATGTTTGCAAAAATAGTTTACAATAACATTTTGAAAACATTTTAAAAATATCGTTGAAGTGTGTTTTCATACAAAACGTTTTAAAACGTTTTCATGACCTTTATATAACCCGACATTTTAAATGTTATTAAATCGTTTTTACCTTAACCAAAAGCCAAAATATAACTTATTTAAAACGTTTTTATAACGTTTTTGTGTTTGCTAGGGATATACAACCTGATCGGGCGCGGGGGTAACTTGTTTACAATGCTTCCACTCTTCCTTCGTCATACATAAATTCGCCTAGCCCCATTTCCCTAAAATAAAATTATCAAAAAATCACACTTGGCAGAGGTGGGCCTCGAACCCTCGCAACTAGCCGCTATCACTGTACTGCCAGCGGCTTAGACCAGTCGCCCACCTGACTTATTGATGATCAACTTGGTATTTGAACATATATTTTATATGCAATTTCAATATTCGGCGTGAAAAAGACATGCGCAATACATTATACCGATTTTGACTGCACCGTGCATGATGGTATCTGTTAGTGCAATGTATAGGGAGCCTACCATTTTTCTTGTATAGACGTTGGTTTTTTTTTCATTTATTTCCATTGCCCACATAGAACCCCTAAGTTTATTTCAGAAAATAAAAGATTAGATTACCGTAAAAACGAAACAGTAATCTTTGGCGGGGTTCAATGCAATTTTTACATAGATTTTTTAGACTTCATTTTCACTAAATTCACAAAATATTTTGGCGTATATAAAATTGAAATAAAATTCTCTGACTCCTAAACAACACAAACCATACCACAATTAGCTATCACGAAATGTGCAGTTAATATTCATATATTCTTTTATACATAGGATTTTTCAGTTTTTACACAAAAAATATTTCAATGAAAACCCTCCAACTCGGCGATTTCAAAAAGGAAATCGGGCATCCTTAGCATGTGCAATAAATTAGCATTAAAATCTAGTTGGTTTTGAACACATTCTAGAAACTCTTGGAGTATGGCATGGGCCGCTGTGGATTTTTTTCGAAGTCAAAAACTTCCTGGAAGTCAAATGGTGCGTAACTAACCCCGAATGAATCGGCCACCACGTCTACGGCGTCGGTCTCGTAAACCAAAATCGGCGATTTCAAAAAGGTAATCAGGCGTCGGTCTCGTAAACCAAAATTGCCACGGTCACTTATCGATTGTCCGGTTGCAGCGGTATTAATTATAATTATGATAGAAGATGCTTATTTTAGATCTGCCAAAGCACTTGCGGAAAGGTCGGACGTGTTGTGCTGTATTAAACGAACGGAACATCTGAGCAGTATTCTTGTAAAACGTATTGGGCTATTCCAGAAAATAGGTGCACACCCCCTATAGAGGAGTAAATTTTCAATCAAAGAAATGTCCGGATTTCCAAGTTTGCTTTCTGAAAACGACTGGATTTCCAGTTGCCAATGTTACTGGAAAAAGCTTGGAAATCCAATCAAATGAAGGAAAAATCACGGAAATGTTGAAAATGACCTCTCATATTGAGGATTTCTGATTTTAAACTATTTTTCTGCCGGATATTTTTGCCTTTGGGCACTTTAAAAGTCTGGATTTCCAACAGTCACGACTGGACAAAAAGTCCGGACATCCGAACTCCTCTATAGGGGGTGTGCATCTATTTTCTGGAATAGCCCATTTCCCCTATATCTTTTGTACCCAAAAGGCTCGCCAGTTTCGTCTAATTGTTGATCTGCGCCCTATCAATCAGTCATGTGGGGTTCCAAAATTTAGTTATGAGGATATCTATAATGTTGTAGAGTGTATTCACCCACATGACAATTTCGGCCTGTGGCACACAGGCACACATTTCGCTCTCTACAAAAGGCATTATCTATCTATATTTCTAAATTATAAGCGAAGTATGTCTGTCAGTGTGTCCGGCCATGTGTTTCGCCGCGCTTCGACGCATCGCTCCGATATTTCGCGATTTCGGACATAATCTACGCAAAAAAAGTTTCTTTATGGTTAGGAAATTTACCCACTGTTAAAATCTACCCAGCAAACACAAAACGTTTTCGACATCAGTCGCAAAAGGTTATAAAAGGTTGTCAGAAAACGTTTAAATGTCGGGTTATATAAAGGGTACATTAATGGTATAAAACGTTTTCATAACATTTAAAAACATTTGTTGGTAATTTACTGCACAGCAAACACAAATGTTTTACAGAAAACATTTAAATGTCGGGTTATATAAAGGGTATAAAAACGTTTTAATAACATTCCAAAAACATTTTTGAAAACTTGGTACAAATCATTCTAAACAGAATGTTATTTTGGGGTTGAAAAATATTTTACAAAAAATGTTTGCCCAAAATATTTACAATAACGTTTTTAAAATGTTTTCACGACCTTTATATAACCCGACATTTAAATGTTATTAAAACGTTTTGTAAAAACATTATAAGAACATTTCTGTGTTTGCTGGGTGAAAATATTTTAACATAATGTTATTTAAATGTTGACAAAATATTTGGCCAAAAATTTTTGCAAAAATAGTTTACAATGACATTTCGAAAACATTTTTAAAATATTGTTGTAGTGTGTTTTCATACAAAACGTTTTAAAACGATTTCATGACCTTTATATAACCCGACATTTTAATGTTATTAAAACGTTTTGCCTAAACCAAAACCCAAAATAAAACTTATTTAAAACGTTTTAAAAACGTTTTTGTGTTTGCTGGGTAGTAACTAATTGAGAAAAGATATGAATGTTTAAGTACCAAGAGGTCGACAAATAAAAATGGCAAAGAAGCCTATTCAATGATTTTAGAGCTGATTCACTGATTCAAGACGGTTTCATTATTTCTCCCCTTTTTAATTTGAATTTAATGCATTTTCCTTGATGCATGTTGGATAATCCTTTGCTTATTGTGCAGATGAATGATCAAAGAAAAAAGGTGAGTGGGTACTAAGACATTTGACTGTGTGTCCTGAACTCGCCACCCAAAAAAGGTAGCGATGCTACGTTTTTCCAAAGTCGACTCAAATTAAATGATGATATCTCTGCCAAGCAAGACTAAACGTCTTAATAAAATGCACTTTTAACACTGTAAAAAGAAATTCTTTAGCCTTTTTAATACTGACACTGTGCTTCATAGAATTCAGAATGGGCAGGGTGGCGGAGGTGGGGGATGTGGAGGTGGGGGATGTGGTACACACAAACTCTATGGGATTGATATTTTTAGTGCATAATCTGCTTCTGTAAAGGCTGTAAATTGGATTTTAACTCTATTTTAGCATCTAATACACTCATGACCTTACAACTAAACAATTTTACTAATTGTTTTTAATCATTTAATCATTTATGATTGGTTTAGTCTAGAAAATATAAACTTTTCCACACAAAAATACCCGTTCATATTAAACACTGTAGTAAGTAATGCGGATGTCTTCAAAATCTAAAAATTAATGTAAAATTGTAATTACTTATCCTATCATAGTCAAAGTATAGATTTTCTGAAGGGAAATTTGATTCTGTATGGGTTATAGGGCAAAATGTTTCAGTTCAAATGATGTTGAATTGTAATTACTGCAAGTTGGTAATAAGCATCCGAATCTTTTTTATTCCACCCTGTATGACTTTGAATTGCTTATGTATACTTTTACTAGTTTGGGGTTAATAATTGTGGAGATAATCTAATTAGAAACTCGATTGGTGTAACAATTCATAATAATTGTGATCGCGGCCATTTACGTTTTGAGAGATGGTTTTGGAAAAGGGATTCAAAACAGGTCATGATTACAGCCAGGACAGCTGCATTCCTGGAAGCAGAAGGAATTGAGACACTCAGCTCAAGAGACGAGTCAACAAGAAGATAAAGGCAGATACAACTCTGGTGGGATTGCGTCGCATTGTAGTCGTTATAAACGAGTGGAACGGGATTGAGCAAGGTAACATTCGACGCCTCATTAGGAGTATGAGACGCCACGTGGCTGCTGTTAGGGAAGCCAACGGTGGACACACAAAGTACTGAAAGACTGGTAAAGAAAGAGATTAATCTCAAGTGAAGTTGGAAACGGCAGTATGATACCTGAAATGTGCTCAGCAAGTAAACAAAAAAGGTTATCTGCATGTTTGTTGTTTTTGTGTTCTTTTATGCTGAAACTTGAATAGGCCTTTTTGCAATTTTTATTTTTCGACCTCGTGTTACTTAAACATTCATATCTTTTCTCAGGAGTGTCGTAGGGTAGTGTAGATGGGTACCAGGCGTGCACTGTTTACCGGGTAGTGTTAAAGGTCATCGGAGGCAAAGGTCAATGTTCGTGGATTTCAAACTTTGTTGGGTGGAATCCTTGATATGAGGGGAATGTATGTGAGAAACAAAATTGAGGTCAACCGAGGTCAAAGGTCATCTAGGGGCTAAATCTAAACTTTGCCCTATTGGGCTTAAACTTGGTGGGTGGAATCTGAGATTGGAAAGGTTTTGGTTCCTGGAAATAACACAATTTTCTCAATTGTAATTATAAAGATCTAACATTGCTCCTGTTAGAGACACGATCATGCTTTGTAAAAATTAGGGTCTGATGATTACGTAATTTAAAAGCACTAGATCGATGGGACTCTCGCAGCACACTACACGCTTTGACATGTTTGAGGTATCCTTCCAATGGGAACTGAAACTCTCTAAAACAAAAGTCGAATACATATATCGGGAATCATAAGTATGAGGGCATTCAATACTATGTTATTTGTCTGTTCATCCGGGCTGTTCATTGAATATATAATGACGTTATTCCTAAACAAACAATAAATCAAAAATTCCGTCCAATGTACGTCAAATGTTGCTAGATTTGAGTCCGAGAATGGCATTCATTGTTTGATGTCATATGATAATTGATATTAAATCATTGTTACAATACGAGGATTGAGCATTATTTAACCATTTAAAGAATTAAACCTAAACCTGTAATGAATGTAAAGTTGAATATGACAGGTTTCTTATAGTAATCTATTTATGCCAGTATTAAAATAAGTATCTTCAATAATTTATTGCCGCGTACTTCACAGATGAAGTTCATCTCATTGTTAAGGTCGAGGATTTTTATAAGTAGCAACTTAGTGTTTAGTGGTGGTTATTTACATTGCTGTTCCTTCATCCGTATACATTAATGATGAAAAATTGTATAATAAAAATCACTTTCCATTAAACATGAATACTTACTAGCTGGATCACCGGCTGTGACTACTATTTGAAATCCTGTGTCTACATTTTGAAAACTAGTAGCAAATGACATCCATGCTTGCGTTGACGTAACCTGGTACGTTATTGGCGATGAAAGTGTACCACTTAAAGCTTCTACAATAGTGCTTGGGTTCGCACGATGATCTGCACCAGATCCTATGGTAACCTCATCAAAGCTAGCCTGAGTAGCAAAGGCATTAATGCTAAAGAAGATGTTTGATCCACCTGGTCCAGTAAAGTACCATAGACAATCTACCATATTTTCGTAGTTAGCGGGATAATTTGCAGAAGTAATTGTCGTTGTCTCGCCAAGTGCTGAAAATGTTTTTTGTTGGTTCTCAGAGTCTCCAAACAATCGACAACTGGTATCTGAAAAATACGACATTATGTTACCATGGTTGCAATAATTATGGGAATTACATATTATTACTCAACAAACGCCATTTTAAGGCAAACTGGTAATAAAGAACAATCATTCATTTATGTACTTACGGCAATTTAATTCATCTTCATGTTCAGTGCATTCATAGATTCTGTTGCAGACTCCAGTGTCAAAATAACATCGACCATCGTAACAAGTAGGTCCTGAGTTCGCACAATCTAGCATAGGAAATGGTAAGAAGCGTGTCATTCTTAAAACATCAGAATAAATACCAACCGAATTATATTCATTACCCCTAACCGAACCAAACATAAAAATTAAGCCTCAATTCACAAAGCATCTGCAAGTGCGGGTATCACACGTGATGCGATTGCGTCATCTTGCGAACAGTCATATGGGCACGGAAAGCTAAGGCGGCCAATGTAGCCCCCACCCCTGCCTGGCCAAGTTCAGTTCATTTCGGATTGGGGCGTTTGTAAGGTTGACTTGGTTTTTGATCAATGGGTTAGTTTGTCATGTTTGTGGCTGTCGGAATAATGTTTAGCTGACTATAAGCATGCTAAGAGTGAGGGTAGGTGACGTGAATTTTTGTTTTTGCTACCTTAACTGTCGTAGTGGACGACGAGCAGATAAATGTTTGATCGCGATGGATAATTGGAATGTGTAATTTTATTTTGCTTTTTGATGTATTTCAGCCCAATTTGTAAAATAATATAAACATGATAAAAGCAAAACAAACGCCTCCTTCAACAAGCGCACCCTTCAACGTGAATGTAACATCGCAAGAAACATTCAGTGGCAAAAACACTGTTCGTACAGTCTGTCCCACAAAAAACCAGAATATCCAAATTATTTTGAAATGCTAATTTTATTTTTATTTACATTTCATTTTATTTTGCAAAATTTATTTTGAATTTTGTCTGATGGAAGACATGATAATGAACACATTGACCAAGAGATTATTGCATTGGTCCAATTGACGGTACATAACCTATATCCTCCAGAGTATAAATAAAATGCCTATTATCTTGGAATTATGATATTATTTACTTGTAGTTCTATCATTGTATTTTTTGTTTTTGTTTTTGTTTTGAAAATAATATTTATGTGAAATCTGCATATCAAAGCAAACAAGCCTACATTGTATAAATGTGCGGTTTTTAGAGGTATCCTTAAACAATTATTCAAATTTTCTAGAAGACCTTGTATTTCTTTATTTCTTACCATCAGCTGCGGCAACAGCGTCTGTTATGAATGTTTGATACTGCGATGTTCGAAGGAAGTAGTGTGTTGCATCAGCTGGTGAGTCACAATAAGATGTCAAACTGACTCCGACTAAACGCCACTTGGAATCCGATCCTTCACAAACCAGAGGACCGCCGCGATCTCCCTATTATCAGGCATCGTTTATGGAATAAAAACAGAGAAAAACAAATATATATATGGTAGGGTGTGTTGGGGGTGTATGTGGGGCAGCCGGGGACAGTGGGACAACGGTTGCCCCTCACGGCTCGAAATAACAGCACAAAACAGTTCACTAATAGTTTTAATTAGTGTTTTGGCCCGGTTTTAGGTCACAATTATTGTTCTTATTTTGGCCTATTTTATTTCCAAAATTTCCAAACATTTTCCTCATTTTGGCCTACCGGGGTTTCTTTGCCTTTGGGTAAATTTCATGTACAAATTTAGAACTCCCTCCTCTGAAAATCCAAACATGAATTAAGGGCACATGCCCTTATATGCTGGTAGGACTTTTATGTGAGGGCACTTTTAGTTTGTGTCTAAACTTTCATTCATGTCAAGGGAGCCCACAGCGCCATCAAGCGAATCTTTACGGGTTTTTTTTTATATTGGTTCGTTATTTAGACAACCAAAATATAACCAATGATGAAGTTGGATATCCAAATATTTGTTGGCTATCAAAATTTCGCGATTAGTGGTTCTTTGTAGCCCTGCTGGGCAATCTAGTTGGATATTCTTAGTGAGCGGCGGTTGTTGGCGGTCTTTCGCGGTTTGTGTTTTGAAATGTCAAAGATTTCCAACATTTCCACGCGCTTCTCAAGCATTTGTCACAGTAAAGTTATCTTGTAGCAGGTTTGGAAATTTGGACCCTCCCCACCCTTAGCAACCCCGGTACGCCCCTGGTGTGTGACGTAGATTGTAGATTACAGACGAAAAAAAGGGAGAGAATAAAATAATTTGACTCATATTTTTGTGTCAGGAATTCAATTCAATTCAATTCAATTCCATGAGATTAAGATTCCCGCATGATAAAAAAAAAGCGTTTTTTGGTTAATCATGACATGGTAAATTTGTGCATGCATACGTTCTGCATAATTAAATGAATTACAGCGCCCCATAGGCTGCTGTGTTGTAATTTTGGGCTGTCAAATGTATTATTGAACGATGTCTTGGTCACAGGGCCGTCGCTAGACCATTTTCTCAGTGGGGTGTTGAAAAATAAATTTTACTGGTATGGCATGATTTACCTTTTACTGGTATGGCCTGATTTACCTTTTGCTGGTAACTGGACTTGGCAGTGTGATTACCACCCCTCATCGGATTGAAGACACCCCTCCCCCACAACTGTAACTAAGTTTTTTTCCAAGCTGTCCCCAGAATTCCTTTACTAGGAAAAGCGCACACAAATTTGAGTCAGTGGCCAAAATGTCCAAATCGTCCCACTGATCTGCTCTTAAAAGAACATTATCGGGACAAATGCGCGCGAAGCGCGCGAATAATTGCAATTTCCAAGCTGAAATGAACAAAATTGATGACAATTGTTTCCTTGAATCGAGCCAAAGGAAGATGCATAGACCTTTTACAACTTATGGTTAATTTTTATTTCGATCCAGCTAACGAGTTTAATATTTTTCCAGGCATCAGAGGAGCTGCCCTAGCACTCATATTTATGATTTAGGCCTACATGTAGAAAGGATGGAATTACAACTCTTATTTTTAATTTGGCATTTTAATACTAAATGGGCCAAAATGGAGGTCATTTTGGTCTGAAATAGACCAAAAGGAAAATGTAAATTCAGGTTTAGATTTATGAAGGGTAATTGCAGTGAGGACGTTCTTTTTCTGTTGTGTTTAGATCTCTGATATGTAAAATAAACAGTTTGTGAAAGCCATTCGTAAAATCATACCGAACAAGGTCCTGCACTGCTCTCCGTGTTACTGACACACAGATAATTGGAACCAATGCAGGAAGCATGGGGCTCCAAAATAACTTCAGCCTCTTGTAAGCTTTCCGAAACACTACCTGAAATAAGAATGTAAACAATTGCGACGATTTAGCATTTTATGTAATCATACAACGAGTGTCCCTAAAAAAGGTTACAATACATGTAGATATTTGAAAATAATCTTAAGTTGATGTTAACAAAAATATTCATGATACAGGCTATTTCAAATGATTGGTACCAATCAATTGTGATGTTTATTGAAAAGCCTGCCTCTTCCAAATGCAACATTAGATATTCTTGAAATGTTCAGAATGTATAATGGTTTCTAACTTGTTATACAATTAATCTACAAAATATTTGGATCTTATGTTGAATTTTGATATGTCAGTCTCATACATTATCAATGCATTATCAATGAAAAATGATGGGTACTAATCATTTTGATACAGCTTGTATATCCCAGCAAACACAAAACGTTTTCGAGTTCATTCGCAAAAGGTTGACAGAAAACGTTTAAATGTCGGGTTATATAAAGGACATATAAAGGGTATAAAACATTTTCATAAGATTCAAAAACATTTGTTGATAACCTACTGCAAGTATTCTAACATAATAGTATTTAAGTGTTGACAAATATCATCATGCAGTTATTGTTGCCTACATGTATGCACACAACACAAGGGCACTCGCAATTGACCCCTACTGGTAGCGCTGTGTTGTAGATATAGGAGATAAACTAGTTAGCGTCATATATCAAAAAGTATAAAAGCTATGATTTTAGTACTTGCTCTATATTTTAATTACTTATTCTTTTCAAACTATCCGAATTTTCAACCCGGTACAAGCTTTAATAACGGGGGACCATACATTTGTATGAGAAAGAAATCCTACCGATATATATCCAAACTCCCGTATTATTCCAATGCATTTAGTACTTTTTGTCTATCAAGTATAGTTTATTCTCTACATGTCAATCTTTAAATCATTAGCATAGTCCTTATAATAACGGAGGACCGCCTTGATGAGTAAATGACAGCAAACCATTGGAAAATACCCCAAAACTCTGTCAGTGGAGCTCCGCCCGTACATGTCAATAGCGTCATTATCGATTGGATTAGTCGACCCATTAGTTCACCCATAATATCATTACGTGGCTCTGTGTCGTTTACTCGCGCTATGGCGTAGTGCTGCGTTACCCGCGCGGTATTGCTGCGTAGGACGCGCGTGCTAGGTTAGCAACCAACTATTTTTCGCTGTTTATCTAGGATAGCAACCAGCTACATTTTCACTGATTTTGAGGCCAATTCTTGTCCGTTTCAACCAAATAAAGTGCAATGCATTTCCCATATATTCATCAAACTCCCGTGTGAATTTGGCGACATTTGGATCCAAACTGACGTAGCCTTTTGATCTTCATACACAGATACAAACAACATTTCCGTATTTATAGTAAGATTCTCCAAAATAAAACTGAGCATTGTTACATAATAGCTGACGTCACAGCTAGATTCGTCATATTATTGCCATTCAAAATAATTATCAGTTTATTTTTAGAATCAGCATACTTTAGAGTAACAATTTAGCACTAAATGAGGCCATAAAGTTTCCATAATTTCAGAGTTAACACCAACCTTAACAGGCAACTCCAGTATACTAGTATTATTAAAACTCACCCCCACTTGTCGTGCTCCCCCATCCTAGAACTCGACATTTGCTTGGATCATTTGGCTGGTCATATATTCTGTAATTTCAGTGTTGGTAGTTTGGAGGCAAGCTGGAGCAACATGGTCATTAAAAACAAGCGGTGAACAAAATTTGATGATAGAAACAGAGTGGCCTAAAAAGCCCTCATTAAAGTCTGGGTGAGTAAAGATACCACATATATTCTTCTGCACGTGGGTTGCGGATGATGTTGACAGCAAATGATCACCAAATATGGCATAGGAAGCCTGATTACTGTTAAAAACAAAAGAGAAAAATACATTACTATTGCTATTAGGCCTATACTGAATATTGAGAAGTTAAATATTTTCGACTTTGAATAAAGAAGATTATCACCACATTACCACAATGCATCATGCTTATGCAAAGCACCCTAAAACTGGTTCTTGATGCATGCCAGTTCCCATTGAGCATGTACAGCAGCAATATCACTGGGGCTCTTGGGTTTTAGATCTATTTATGAGCAACTGGGAGTCTCATAGTGCAATAAATTCCCGTAACCATTGTGCAAATCATTTCAACAGCACCCTTATTTGGTGGGAAAAAGGCCATTGAACTTTTACACAGGGTCAAGTTCGGACTTGGCTAAAACAAAACCAATGTGTTCTTCTAGTCATAAGGATTCAGAAAAAGTATAGTTTGAGTTATCTACGACTTACCGTTACGGAGTTATGCGCAAAAAGGTAATATTGTGACGCCATCGGTCTAATTTTAGCTCCACAGGGGGCAAACATGAAAATAGCTCCGATTTTGTTCAAAATGGTCTCAAACTATTTGTCTTTTATGATTAATTAATTAATTAATTAATTACGCAGAAACAGAATTGTTTGCGATATATAGGATTTTTCGTTACCTTGGTAACACATCAAAATAGGATAATTTTTATGTGTACAATTTCAAAACGATTGTGTGATATTGCGTCCCAAGAATAGTTTGCTGATGTGTGTAATACTCCCAAGTTAAGAACATATAGAAATTTTAAAACATTGTTGACACCAGAAAAATATGTGCTTGAAAATTGTGATTATCGTTATCGTAAGTCTCTTTCTAGACTTAAATGTTCAAATCACATTTCTAGACTTAAATGTTCAAATCACATGTTGAAGGTCGAAATGGTTAGAAGGGAAAATATTGAGTATTACTATCGTATTTGCTCACTTTGTAACACCGCAAGCATTGAAAATGAGTATCATTTTATTATGTTATGTCCGGTTTTTGTAGATATAAGATCTGAAATGTTACCATCATGGTCTATAAATGCACCAAGTGAAGCCAAATTTATTTCACTAATGAGCACCGAAAATGCTCATGATTTACAATGTTTATCTAAATATGTTTTTATGCAATGAAAATGAGAGATTCGATCTAATTAAATTATGTACTTATTTTTGTGTTACCTGGATAAGAAAGCACCCTAGATAGTCAAAACTATTCTTTTTCTGATTTCTTGCAACAGGGCAAAGGCATACGTCATAGATAGGTCAAAATATACTTTTCCTGAATCCATATTGCTATCGAATCACGATGGTGTGGGTTTTGAACAGGTTTGAGTAATATTGAACTTGACCGTCTGTGCAAAGTTCAATAACCCTTTTCCAATAAATGGGGGTACTGTTGAAATGCCTCCTAGATATATATCATAGCCCTGCCAAATGTGACAACTTTAACATTCTTTGCACGATTGTAGTGCATGTGAACTGAAATCAATTGCACTATCATGCACTCATTACAAGTGTTCAAAAATTAAGAGCTCGTCAAAGTAAGGCAACATAGGGTTATGAAATTTGAAATGAAAAATGGGAACCAGTCATTTTTGATACGGAGATCAACCATGATGCAGTCATGTCTACAGTAGAATTCACCACGAACTTTGCAGAACTTAAACCCCATTAAAAGCTATTAAACCAAGATAACACTCATTGAAAACAGCTCAACTGATTAAATCAGATTTTATATGTGCGGTATCGCAATGAGCTGGTATTATAGCTTCAGTTGGGTAACCGATTATAAAGGAAACGCAAGGAAACAATGGTATGTGGACCTTTGTTCACGAAATGAGACAATGGTCTGCTTTTTTGTTAACCAGCATTCTTGAAAATGAGCAACATAATGATTGTTGACTTCACACGGTTTGGAAATAATTTCTTCATATTGTTATCTGTCGTTTACATATCCTTCCTAAAACACCAAAGTACGCATATTTCCAAACATCTAAATTAGCTAAAAATTTAGGACATGTTACAAAACTATATTTTCTAGAATTTTAGAAGAGTACTTTTAATATTGGCTGGTTATTTTTCACACAGCGACGTTAACTAGGCAATGTACTATTACCTATAACATACACTAAAACACCAAAGTACGAATATTTCCAAACATCTAAATCAGCTAAAAATTTAGGACATGTTACAAAACTATATTTTCTAGAATTTTAGAAGAGTACTTTTAATATTGGCCGGTTATTTTTCACACAGCGACGTTAACTAGGCAAATCCCCATATTTCTAATGTACGCTATTTGTAGAAGTCACGCGTCAATGGCAAGAGCACTGTGTATTGTGTATAGGAAAACGGACAGTAACTGCAATATGCCTAGCTTTTCTGTTTATGTTCACTGCTGTTTGTAGACCGCAACCTTCGGCGCGTAAATTGCGGAAGCTATTATAGCATAACTTAAGAGCAGAAGAGAAGTTCCTGATAGATGCACAAATCCATAAGAGTGTAAAATTGGTTATTTGCATATGAAAGAACATTATAATCCTTTCCTGGCGCATGTGTGTATAAAAGATTTGTCATGGTTTGGTCTGTAAGTGGCATGTACAACACATGGTGTATTCTGGGATGCTAAGAAAATCTTCTTTGGACTTTGAGCAAAGTGTAACATTTCAGAGAGGTTGCGATTCCCATACGGCCGTACGCCCGTCTAACTACCTGTAAAGTGTGCTGAGGCTTGTGGATCAACGTCTGGGCGTTGTGCCTGTGCGTAGCGCACTATAAATCACTGCGCTTTTTTTTTATAACTCAAACTCACTCTCCTAGTGACGGAGCGAGGTCGTTTATTTAGCCAGTACATGTACGAAATAAACACCTGGAGAAAGCAGAAAATTGAAGTGACTTTGTAATCAAATTAATGGTTAGCCTAACAATATGCCAAAACAAAATATGCCTACAATATTGATATGTAAAAGTGCCTCACATGCAATATGAACTCGTAATGGCAATCTGTGTATCCAGTAATGTCAATCCACAGTAAAGATCACCCCATGAATAACGAAGGTTTCCACCAAGTGACCACCCTGCTGTTGCCGCAGATCCTCCTAATATCTGTGGTAACGCTGATGGACGTGCTCCGCACACTGAGGTGTCTAAATATGCTACAGCAAACAATATGATGATAAAGAGATAAATCATTAGTTGCATTTAGGGGTATGTCATTTTCTTCGGAAGGGGAGGGGGTCATGAATATGTCGGTGACCGAAGTTTTTATGACATCCCCCTATCGCGGGCTAAATTTTTATGACCCTATTCCCCCTCTCCCCTTCTGCCTACACAGACTCGACAAATTATTCATTGCCGGAACTAAGGCGGGGAGTTAGCCAACACTTCAGAGCGAAGAAAGTGCGCGGGCGCGTTAAAATTCAATTGCAATGGTAAAGAAGGCATTATATTATAAGCGCTTTGTTCATACTTATGCTAAGGCGCTATATAAATTTCGTTTATTGTTTTATTTATTGTATATAACCATAGATTGTGCGCACATTTTGATTGTTAAGTTAAAGAATGCGTGTGCAGCGCGCAAAAATTTTGAGTCACCAGCCCTTAATAATTCTATAACCCTCCCCCTATTTTGGGTGTTGAAAAATTATACCCCCACCCCCATGTTTTTGGTCTAAAAATTCTATGACCCCCCCTCCACTATATTCATGATCCCCCCACCCCCATCCGAAGAAAATGACAGTGGTAATGAAAGAAAACAGAATAAGAAATTGGACGAAAACAAAAGACAATTTAACAATTTTAGACAGTCGTGACAAAACGACTTTCTATGTATATTTATTTTTTATTGAACGACTTACGGTAGTTTATGAAACTGAGTATTATAGTTAGGTGTTAAGGGATGTGGCTATAGGAACAAAGACCAAACAAACATATTCTTGTTTACGCCGTAATATTGTAGTATTTCAACCATTTTACAACTTCAGCTGTGTAACTTGCAACAATTCCCGCTAAAAAGTAGTTCTTTGAATTTTTTAAATACATTAAAAATCGCATTGGACTTTTCGTACTGATTATACTATAATGATTACCTGCCTATAATGTTCTGATCACACTATAGACTGGGATTATATGTGACCCCATTGCCAGGCAATTTGTTCCTATTGTTCCTTGTCTGGAAAAATTCAGGGACTGTGCTTTTAAATAACCCGCCAGAACACAATAAGGCCATTGACCTGTGTAGTGGTCATACGTTGTTCATTCGACCATAAAGATTTCTAGTCCCTCAGCAACTCATTAAAAATGCGTTGCATCAGGTCAGGGATTCTATTATAATAATTCTAATCCTTTCTTTGAGGTGAATAGATAAAAGAGAGTTCTTGAAAAACAGGTGTGATGTTGTAGATAATATATTATCATCAAAGTTGCTGGCATATAGGACATTTCGTGGAAGTGGCGCTTATTATATATTTCTTGTAAACACAATCTAATGTGGTACTCGCTACATGGAGAAGGTCGGTCTGCAAATGTCCAGTGCATGAAGCTATATAGTAGAGATATTATAGCTTCATGTTCAGTGTAAATCAATTAAAATACTATAGCTGGATATCAAAAAATCGTGATGCATTCCTTCTTGTTATGGACGATATTAATTTTGATATTATTGTGACAAAATCCATTCCCTTCTCAATTGATTGGGCTCCAGTCTTAGGCTTTCTTTTCTAAAAATAAATCCTAGGGCCTAAAGGCAATTAAATATGGGCTAAACCCATATTCGGTATGCGGAAAGTTTTCATAGTCATCTATTACCTATACCAGGGGTCCGCAAATAGCGTGGCTTCCCGAGTGGCGCGAGCGCCGTTTAGATTTAAAATAAATAAATAAATAAATAAACAAAGACATAAATTCCCATGTTCTCCGTGTAAAGACAGGCTAAAATAGTGAAAAATATAGCACCAAATGGCGTCATTTGAACCTAAACTTAAAAAAACAAAACGATAACTTAACAGGGGGGCACCCCTCTGACTCCCCCGGCCGTGCTAAAGCACCGCGAAAGCTGCTTCGCAGCCATTGAGTGGCGCTTTTCAGCCTTTTATTTCATGTGGCGCTTCAACAAACCTATTTGAGGAAGCCTGACCTATACCAGTTTTCACCCCGATGTGGCAGTGACGTCAACACGTTTAAGCAGCTGTTTCGCTCGCGCATCTATGCGGCGTCTTTAAGCGTGTGCGAGTGTACATCAGCGCTTTGATCGAACGCTAGGGAGTGTAATGAAATTCATACAGTGCTGACAGATGATGGTGGATGCGATATCGCTATTTTGACGTCGCCATTGGATTAACACATAATCATGAAATCTTCACAAACAATTCTAAATTTGTTATGTGGTGTCAAAGCAAAATTATCTTACTCTAAAACCGTTGGGGTTCTGCAAAGTACCCCACTGCAAGTATATTAATTGTCCATTTATAATCGCTAACCGTGTATTGTGAATGGGGCTGTCAGCCCTGTATCTTCGCCAGCCTCGTACGTCCGTGTTGCGTGTCCTATGCCGCCTGAGTGCTGATGTCACTGCCATATCAATAGCCTGAATCCTTCTGGCCTCTAATGACGGCGTCTTTTATTTACCCACAATCCGTCACGTTGCCTTATTCACCAACAGCACAACCCGATGACCGTGCGTAGTTGTTGAAAAACTGAAGGATCCAGCCTACCACATCCGGGTCAAAATGGTATAGCTTATCGCAAACCAGCCAAATTTGTATATGTTTGAATAGCTATAGAATACCCGTGAATATAGTGTCAGAAACTCTCACACATCTTGGGATAACCTTGTCATTAATGTGAGACTGAAAGCAACGCCATTTTGGGGATATATTTGAACATTGCGAGGGAAAACATTGCGGTAAAAGTAAGTTAATCATGAAAATCGTTTAATTCTAATAATATCAACCAGTAACGGATACTTAGCCAAGACTATGTGAGAAGTTTGGGGTATGTAAAGCATTTTCTTGTTATAAAAAACAAGGAAAAAGCAGTCCAAAATTAAACAACTCGATATTTAAAGAAAGTACATTTTGAGAAGGCCTACGCTGGTTCTTTTAATTCTAGTTCAAAATCTGTTCATCACCTGCAGTCCGATTTGGTATCCGATTATGATATTTTGGTTTAAAAAAACGATACTGTTAAAAATATCGGTATTTATGCCAGCGACATTTCTATTATGTAAAATGCATTGAAAATTGTCGGCTAAAAAGTGCATAAATTAAAATCGCGAACAGTAATAGAAACAACAACTATCTACATTCCAAGCGGAAACGCTTTTCAAAAACATACCACCTTTTCGGGCAATCGCTGAAACCGAAATATGAAATTCTAGGCCATCTGTAAAAAAGTGCGTGAGCAGAAATGACCATGAACTTGGGTCACCGAAATAAGTGTTTATATTGGTGTCAGGCCTTTCATAGTGATACAACAATTAGCCCCCAATAATGGCTTTCATTTGAACCGTTATTTGTTAAACTGCGATTTTTACTTTTTGAGAAATCAATGAATGTATCAAAAAACTTTTCGAAAGT
>NW_027305890.1:0-23560 GCF_039555335.1 Amphiura filiformis | reverse complement strand
TCATGGAAATTACCTATATTGTGTTTGGGAAGAAACATGACATCTACAACAATGATTTATTTTCCTTCCTCCCCATCGGCCATGTTGGAACACATTGGGGAACCGCTGAAGACATTGGCATTTCTCAACATTGCACGGGGGAGGGGGTGATAGTTTTCCGTTATTTACACGCAAGCGTGCCATTACTTTTTTCCTTGATTGTCTCTACCGAATGCAAAATATTTCATCTAAATTGCGTTTTTGTCTCATAACTCAAAAACGGAATGTCGTATGAGCTTCAAATTGCACACGATTTGAGAGTGGATTATATGCTTTGTAATCATAATAAAATTGTTGATAAAGAATTTGGTTTATTTAGGGAGTGGTCATTGGAAACACCCCCTATGCTAAATTACTCACGTTTCTTAATCATGGCTCTAAAAATGTTTCTAAAATGTCGTTTTTTGTCCATAACTCAAAACCGAATGTTGTATTGGTTTCATATTGCACCAGATTTGAGAGTAGATAATATCCTTTTGAATCATAATAAAATTGTTGATAAAAATGTTGGGTTATTCAGGGAGTGGTCACTGAAAACACCTGATATGCTAAATTACACAAGTTTCGTAATAATGCCTCTACTGTAGTCAAATTTAGTTTTTGTCTCTGTAACTCAAAAAACACTACAAATACATTTTTTACTAATATCACAATGTTTTGCAGCATGTTTCCAAAATATTTTCAATGTTATTAAAACTTCAAACATTTTGTACCCTTTATGATATAACCCAACATGTAAATGTTTTGTCTAAAACTTGTGTTTGCTGAGTATAGGCATATATAAATGTTTTCTGGAAAACTTGTGTATGCTGAGTATAGGCATATAAGAGCGAATCGCAAAGATTATGATGTAACAATTTGACACAACTCATTTCTGAATATTATTTCTATTAAGACACGCTTTGCGATGAGAAAAAACACGGAAAAAACCCACAATTGAATATACATTTTTAAAAAAGACCACCACTGGGACTCTGAACCATTCACATCGGTCAATAGTCAAAAGGTTATCAGTCTGAGGACTAATCCGCTACGCCACGCTGCCATTTCGCAATCGAAGTAACAAGTTTTGTTCTTTATAGTAGTCAGGTATCGGGGAAAGTGTAAGTTAGATAGAGTGCTTGCACGAAAGGTCATGAGTTCAAATCATTCTTCCAGACACGCTCCATAAGATATGCTAATGCATGGAGTACAAAGAATTACTTTGATCAAAACCAGTTAAACAGGTGATTGGTATTGTACTCCGTGCATTTGCATGTCCTCTGGAGCGTGTCTTTAGGATGGTTTGAACTTTGTGATCTTCCATGCAAGCACCCTATAGTAGAAACGTATCAGTTTACCATAATGACAAAATGGTCCAAAATCGACATTTTATGTTTTAGGCCGCATCTCACGAAGCGTCACGTTCGTTTACATTTGCTATACCAATTGAAAATGTTTTATTGCAAAAGGAATGAAACATTTGTTTCATATATTAAATTTGTTAACAGTGAAGTTTACCAATTTGAATTGAAATAAATACGCAAAACAACTCATTTCTGAATATTATTTATATTAAAATACGTTTTTAAAAAAAAAAAAAAACAAGAAAAGAAAAAAGAAAACAACAATTGAATATACTTTTAAAAAGACCACCAATGAGACTCGAACCACATCGGTCAATAGTCAAAAGGTTATCAGTCTGAGGACTAATCCGCTACGCCACGCTGTTATTTCGCAATCGAAGTAACAAGTTGTGTTCTTTTATAGTAGTCAGGTATCGGCGAAAGTGTAAACTTGTATAGGAGAAATGGCAAAGTGTATCAGCTTACCATAATGACAAAATGGTCCAAAATCGATATTTTATGTTTTTGAGCGCCGCATCTTTGTTCGTTTACATTTTTATACAATTGAGAATGTTTTTAATGCAAAAGGAATGAAACATTGATTTCATATATGAATTTGTTAACACTTTACCATTTTGAATTGAAAGAAATACGCATATATATTTATTTCAATTCAAAATGGTAAAGTGTTAACAAATTTCATATAAGAGATCAAGGTGTCATTCTTTGCATTAAAATATTCTCAATTGGTTTAGCAATGTAAACGAACGTGACGCTTCATGAGATGCGGCCTCACAAACATAAAATGTCGATTTTGGACCATTTTGTCATTATGGTAAACTGATACACTTTGCCATTTCTACTATACAAGCTTACACTTTCCCTGATACCTGACTACTATAAAAGAACAAAACTTGTTACTTCGTTTGTGCAATGGCAGCGTGGCGTAGCGGATTAGTCCTCCGACTGTTAACCTTTTGGCTATTGACTGATGTGCATGGTTCGAGTCCCAATGGTGGTCTATATTTGTTCTTTAAGTGTATTAAATTGTTGTTTCTTTTTTTCTTTTTATTTTTTTCTCATCGCAAAAGCGTATTTTGTTATAAATAATATTCAGAAATGAGTTGTTTCAAATTGTTACATCATAATAATCTTTCTGATTCGCTCGGATGTGCCTATACTCAGCAAACACAAGTTTTAGAGAAAACATAAATTTTACACATTAGGTCATAAAGGGTACATAACGTTTTAATAAAAAAAAAAAAAGATTTTGGAAAACATGCTGCAAAACATTATGATATTGTACGAAAAATGCATTTGTAGTGTCTTTGAGTTATGAGACAAAAACGAAAATTGATTCAGTATCATACAGAAGAGGGCCATAATTACAAAACTTGTGTCATTTAGCATAGGAGGTGTTGTCAGTGACCACTCCCTAAATAACTCAACATTTTTATCAACAATTTTATTATGATTCAAAAGGATATTATCTACTCTCTAATCGTGTGCAATATGAAGCTCATACAACATTCTGTTTTTGAGTTATGGACAAAATCGACATTTTAGAGCGTTTAGAGCCATAATTATGAAAAGTGTGTAATTTAGCATATGGGGTGTTTTCAGTGACCACTCCCTAAATAAACCAAATTCTTTATCAACAATTTTATTATGATTGCAAAGCATATAATCCCTCTCAAATCGTGTGCAATATGAAGCTCATACAACATTCTGTTTTTGAGTTATGGACAAAACGACATTTTAGAGCAGTTTAGAGCCATAATTATGAAACGTGTGTAATTTAGCATATGGGGTGTTTTCGGTGACCACTCCCCAAATAAACCAAATTCGTTATCAACAATTTTATTATGATTGCAAAGTATATAATCCACTCTCAAATCGTGTGAAATTTGAAGTTTCATACGACATTCCGTTTTGAGTTATGAGCCAAAAACGAAATTTAGATGAAATATTTTGCATTCGGTAGAGACAATCAAGAAAAAGTCCTTGAACGCTTGGCACACTCTGTCGAAATTCCGTGCAGAATTTCTTATGTTCATGGAAATTACCTATATTGTGTTTGGGACGAAACATGACATCTACAACAATCAGTTTGCCTTCCCCACTCCACATCAAGCAATGTTGGAACACATTGGGGAACCGCTGAAGACATTGGCATTTCTCAACATTGCACGGGGAGAGGGGGTGACAGTTTTCCGTTATTTACACGCAAGCGTTCCAAGACTTTTTTTCCTTGATTGTCTCTACCGAATGCAAAATATTTCATCTAAATTGCGTTTTTGTCTCATAACTCAAAAAACGGAATGTCGTATGAGCTTCAAATTGCACACGATTTGAGAGTGGATTATATGCTTTGTAATCATAATAAAATTGTTGATAAAGAATTTGGTTTATTTAGGAGTGGTCATTGGAAACACCCCTATGCTAAATTACTCACGTTTCTTAATCATGGCTCTAAAATGCTCTAAAATGTCGTTTTTGTCCATAACTCAAAAACCGAATGTTGTATTGGTTTCATATTGCACCAGATTTGAGAGTAGATAATATCCTTTTGAATCATAATAAAATTGTTGATAAAAATGTTGGGTTATTCAGGAGTGGTCACTGAAAACACCTCATATGCTAAATTACACAAGTTTCGTAATAATGCCTCTACTGTAGTCAAATTTCGTTTTTGTCTCGTAACTCAAAAAACACTACAAATACATTTTTTACAATATCACAATGTTTTGCAGCATGTTTCCAAAATATTTTCAATGTTATTAAAACTTCAAACATTTTGTACTCTTTATGATATAACCCAACATGTAAATGTTTTGTCTAAAACTTGTGTTTGCTGAGTATAGGCATATATAAATGTTTTCTGAAAAACTTGTGTATGCTGAGTGTAGGCATATCCGAGCGAATCACAAAGATTATGATGTAACAATTTGAAACAACTCATTTCTGAATATTATTTCTATTAAGACACGCTTTTGCGATGAGAAAAAACACGAAAAAAAAAACCACAATTGAATATACATTTTTAAAAAAGACCACCACTGGGACTCGAACCATTCACATCGGTCAATAGTCAAAAGGTTATCAGTCTGAGGACTAATCCGCTACGCCACGCTGCCATTTCGCAATCGAAGTAACAAGTTTTGTTCTTTTCTAGTAGTCAGGTATCGGGGAAAGTGTAAGTTATAGAGTGCTTGCACGAAAGGTCATGAGTTCAAATCATCTTCAGACACGCTCCATAAGATATGCTAATGCATGGAGTACAAAGAATTACTTTGATCAAAACCAGTTAAACAGGTGATTGGTATTGTACTCCGTGCATTTGCATGTCCTCTGGAGCGTGTCTTTAGGATGGTTTGAACTTTGTGATCTTCCATGCAAGCACCCTATAGTAGAAACCTCAAAATGTATCAGTTTACCATAATGACAAAATGGTCCAAAATCGACATTTTATGTTTTTAGGCCGCATCTCACGAAGCGTCACGTTCGTTTACATTTGCTATACCAATTGAAAATGTTTTATTGCAAAAGGAATGAAACATTTGTTTCATATATTAAATTTGTTAACAGTTAAGTTTACCAATTTGAATTGAAATAAATACGCAAAAACAACTCATTTCTGAATATTATTTATATTAAAATACGCTTTTGCGATGAGAAAAAACAAGAAAAGAAAAAAAAGAAAACAACAATTGAATATACTTTAAAAAAAGACCACCAATGAGACTCGAACCACATCGGTCAATAGTCAAAAGGTTATCAGTCTGAGGACTAATCCGCTACGCCACGCTGCCATTTCGCAATCGAAGTAAGTTGTGTTCTTTATAGTAGTCAGGTATCGGGGAAAGTGTAAAAAGTAGAAATGGCAAAGTGTATCAGTTTACCATAATGACAAAATGGTCCAAAATCGATATTTTATGTTTTTGAGGCCGCATTCATGAAGCGTCACGTTGTTTATTTACCATTTTGAATTGAAAGAAATACGAATATATATTTATTTCAATTCAAAATGGTAAAGTGTTAACAAATTTCATATAAGAGATCAAGGTGTCATTCCTTTTGCATTAAAACATTCTCAATTGGTATAGCAAATGTAAACGAACGTGACGCTTCATGAGATGCGGCCTCAAAAACATAAAATGTCGATTTTGGACCATTTTGTCATTATGGTAAACTGATACACTTTGCCATTTCTACTATACAAGTTTACTCTTTCCCCGATACCTGAATACTATAAAAGAACAAAACTTGTTACTTCGTTTGTGCAATGGCAGCGTGGCGTAGCGGATTAGTCCTCCGACTGTTAACCTTTTGGCTATTGACTGATGTGCATGGTTCGAGTCCCAATGGTGGTCTATATTTTTCTTTAAGTGTATTAAATTGTTGTTTTTTTTCTTTTATTTTTTCTCATCGCAAAAGCGTATTTTGTTATAAATAATATTCAGAAATGAGTTGTTTCAAATTGTTACATCATAATAATCTTTCTGATTCGCTCGGATGTGCCTATACTCAGCAAACACAAGTTTTAGAGAAAACATAAATTTTACACGTTAGGTTATATCATAAAGGGTACATAACGTTTTAATAACATTCAAAAAAAGATTTTGGAAAACATGCTGCAAAACATTATGATATTGTACGAAAAATGCATTTGTAGTGTCTTTGAGTTATGAGACAAAAACGAAAATTGATTCAGTATCATACAGAAGAGGGCCATAATTACAAAACTTGTGTCATTTAGCATAGGAGGTGTTGTCAGTGACCACTTTCTAAATAACTCAACATTTTTATCAACAATTTTATTATGATTCAAAAGGATATTATCTACTCTCTAATCGTGTACAATATGAAGCTCATACAACATTCTGTTTTTGAGTTATGGACAAAATCGACATTTTAGAGCAGTTTAGAGCCATAATTATGAAAAGTGTGTAATTTAGCATATGGGGTGTTTTCAGTGACCACTCCCTAAATAAACCAAATTCTTTATCAACAATTTTATTATGATTGCAAAGCATATAATCCCCTCTCAAATCGTGTGCAATATGAAGCTCATACAACATTCTGTTTTTGAGTTATGGACAAAAACGACATTTTAGAGCAGTTTAGAGCCATAATTATGAAACGTGTGTAATTTAGCATATGGGGTGTTTTCGGTGACCACTCCCTAAATAAACCAAATTCGTTATCAACAATTTTATTATGATTGCAAAGTATATAATCCACTCTCAAATCGTGTGAAATTTGAAGTTTTATACGACATTCCGTTTTTGAGTTATGAGCCAAAAACGAAATTTAGATGAAATATTTTGCATTCGGTAGAGACAATCAAGGAAAAAAGTCCTTGAACGCTTTACACTCTGTCGAAATTCCGTGCAGAATTTCTTATGTTCATGGAAATTACCTATATTGTGTTTGGGAAGAAACATGACATCTACAACAATGATTTCCCCGGCCCCTCTCCCCAGCAAGCAATGTTGGAACACATTGGGGAACCGCTGAAGACATTGGCATTTCTCAACATTGCACGGGGGAGAGGGGGTGACAGTTTTCCGTTATTTACACGCAAGCGTTCCAAGACTTTTTTCCTTGATTGTCTCTACCGAATGCAAAATAGTTCATCTAAATTGCGTTTTTGTCTCATAACTCAAAAACGGAATGTCGTATGAGCTTCAAATTGCACACGATTTGAGAGTGGATTATATGCTTTGTAATCATAATAAAATTGTTGATAAAGAATTTGGTTTATTTAGGGAGTGGTCATTGGAAACAACCCCTATGCTAAATTACTCACGTTTCTTAATCATGGCTCTAAAATGTTTCTAAAATGTCGTTTTTGTCCATAACTCAAAAACCGAATGTTGTATTGGTTTCATATTGCACCAGATTTGAGAGTAGATAATATCCTTTTGAATCATAATAAAATTGTTGATAAAAATGTTGGGTTATTCAGGGAGGGGTCACTGAAAACACCTCATATGCTAAATTACACAAGTTTCGTAATAATGCCCTCTACTGTAGTCAAATTTCGTTTTTGTCTCGTAACTCAAAAACACTACAAATACATTTTTTTACAATATCACAATGTTTTGCAGCATGTTTCCAAAATATTTTCAATGTTATTAAAACTTCAAACATTTTGTACCCTTTATGATATAACCCAACATGTAAATGTTTTGTCTAAAACTTGTGTTTGCTGAGTATAGGCATATATAAATGTTTTCTGAAAACTTGTGTACGCTGAGTATAAGCATATCCGAGCGAATCACAAAGATTATGATGTAACAATTTGAAACAACTCATTTCTGAATATTATTTCTATTAAGACACGCTTTTGCGATGAGAAAAACACGAAAAAAAAAACCACAATTGAATATACATTTTTTAAAAAGACCACCACTGGGACTCGAACCATTCACATCGGTCAATAGTCAAAAGGTTATCAGTCTGAGGACTAATCCGCTACGCCACGCTGCCATTTCGCAATCGAAGTAACAAGTTTTGTTCTTTTATAGTAGTCAGGTATCGGGGAAAGTGTAAGTTAGATAGAGTGCTTGCACGAAAGGTCATGAGTTCAAATCATCTTCAGACACGCTCCATAAGATATGCTAATGCATGGAGTACAAAGAATTACTTTGATCAAAACCAGTTAAACAGGTGATTGGTATTGTACTCCGTGCATTTGCATGTCCTCTGGAGCGTGTCTTTAGGATGGTTTGAACTTTGTGATCTTCCATGCAAGCACCCTATAGTAGAAACCTCAAATGTATCAGTTTACCATAATGACAAAATGGTCCAAAATCGACATTTTATGTTTTTAGGCCGCATCTCACGAAGCGTCACGTTCGTTTACATTTGCTATACCAATTGAAAATGTTTTATTGCAAAAGGAATGAAACATTTGTTTCATATATTAAATTTGTTAACAGTTAAGTTTACCAATTTGAATTGAAATAAATACGCAAAACAACTCATTTCTGAATATTATTTATATTAAAATACGCTTTTGCGATGAGAAAAAACAAGAAAAGAAAAAGAAAACAACAATTGAATATACTTTTAAAAAAAAGACCACCAATGAGACTCGAACCACATCGGTCAATAGTCAAAAGGTTATCAGTCTGAGGACTAACACGCCACGCTACTACGCAATGTTGTTCTTTATAGTAGTCAGTATCGGGGAATACGCAATGCAAGTTATTTTTTATTCGCAATCGAAGTAATAAGTTGTGTTCTTTTATAGTCAGGTATCGCAAAAGGAATGAAACATTGATTTAGATATGGAATTTGTTCATTTTACCATTTTGAATTGAAAGAAATACGCATATATATTTATTTCAATTCAAATGGTAAAGTGTTAACAAATTTCATATAAGAGATCAAGGTGTCATTCCTTTGCATTAAAACATTCTCAATTGGTATAGCAAATGTAAACGAACGTGACGCTTCATGAGATGCGGCCTCAAAAACATAAAATGTCGATTTTGGACCATTTTGTCATTATGGTAAACTGATACACTTTGCCATTTCTACTATACAAGTTTACACTTTCCTGATACCTGACTACTATAAAAGAACAAAACTTGTTACTTCGTTTGTGCAATGGCAGCGTGGCGTAGCGGATTAGTCCTCCGACTGTTAACCTTTTGGCTATTGACTGATGTGCATGGTTCGAGTCCCAATGGTGGTCTATATTTTTCTTTAAGTGTATTAAATTGTTGTTTTTTTTTCTTTTATTTTTTCTCATCGCAAAAGCGTATTTTGTTATAAATAATATTCAGAAATGAGTTGTTTCAAATTGTTACATCATAATAATCTTTCTGATTCGCTCGGATGTGCCTATACTCAGCAAACACAAGTTTTAGAGAAAACATAAATTTTACACGTTAGGTTATATCATAAAGGGTACATAACGTTTTAATAACATTCAAAAAAAGATTTTGGAAAACATGCTGCAAAACATTATGATATTGTACGAAAAATGCATTTGTAGTGTCTTTGAGTTATGAGACAAAAACGAAAATTGATTCAGTATCATACAGAAGAGGGCCATAATTACAAAACTTGTGTCATTTAGCATAGGAGGTGTTGTCAGTGACCACTTTCTAAATAACTCAACATTTTTATCAACAATTTTATTATGATTCAAAAGGATATTATCTACTCTCTAATCGTGTACAATATGAAGCTCATACAACATTCTGTTTTTGAGTTATGGACAAAATCGACATTTTAGAGCAGTTTAGAGCCATAATTATGAAAAGTGTGTAATTTAGCATATGGGGTGTTTTCAGTGACCACTCCCTAAATAAACCAAATTCTTTATCAACAATTTTATTATGATTGCAAAGCATATAATCCCCTCTCAAATCGTGTGCAATATGAAGCTCATACAACATTCTGTTTTTGAGTTATGGACAAAACGACATTTTAGAGCAGTTTAGAGCCATAATTATGAAACGTGTGTAATTTAGCATATGGGGTGTTTTCGGTGACCACTCCCTAAATAAACCAAATTCGTTATCAACAATTTTATTATGATTGCAAAGTATATAATCCACTCTCAAATCGTGTGAAAGAGAAGCTCATACGACATTCCGTTTTTGAGTTATGAGCCAAAAACGAAATTTAGATGAAATATTTTGCATTCGGTAGAGACAATCAAGGAAAAAGTCCTTGGAACGCTTGGCACACTCTGTCGAAATTCCGTGCAGAATTTCTTATGTTCATGGAAATTACCTATATTGTGTTTGGGAAGAAACATGACATCTACAACAATGATTTACCCTTCCCCTCTCCCCATCAAGCAATGTTGGAACACATTGGGGAACCGCTGAAGACATTGGCATTTCTCAACATTGCACGGGGGAGAGGGGTGACAGTTTTCCGTTATTTACACGCAAGCGTTCCAAGACTTTTTTCCTTGATTGTCTCTACCGAATGCAAAATATTTCATCTAAATTGCGTTTTTGTCTCATAACTCAAAAACGGAATGTCGTATGAGCTTCAAATTGCACACGATTTGAGAGTGGATTATATGCTTTGTAATCATAATAAAATTGTTGATAAAGAATTTGGTTTATTTAGGAGTGGTCATTGGAAACACCCCCTATGCTAAATTACTCACGTTTCTTAATCATGGCTCTAAAATGTTCTAAAATGTCGTTTTTGTCCATAACTCAAAAACCGAATGTTGTATTGGTTTCATATTGCACCAGATTTGAGAGTAGATAATATCCTTTTGAATCATAATAAAATTGTTGATAAAAATGTTGGGTTATTCAGGGAGTGGTCACTGAAAACACCTCATATGCTAAATTACACAAGTTTCGTAATAATGCCCTCTACTGTAGTCAAATTTCGTTTTTGTCTCGTAACTCAAAAACACTACAAATACATTTTTTACAATATCACAATGTTTTGCAGCATGTTTCCAAAATATTTTCAATGTTATTAAAACTTCAAACATTTTGTACCCTTTATGATATAACCCAACATGTAAATGTTTTGTCTAAAACTTGTGTTTGCTGAGTATAGGCATATATAAATGTTTTCTGAAAACTTGTGTATGCTGAGTATAGGCATATCCGAGCGAATCACAAAGATTATGATGTAACAATTTGAAACAACTCATTTCTGAATATTATTTCTATTAAGACACGCTTTTGCGATGAGAAAAAACACGAAAAAAAAAACCACAATTGAATATACATTTTTAAAAAGACCACCACTGGGACTCGAACCATTCACATCGGTCAATAGTCAAAAGGTTATCAGTCTGAGGACTAATCCGCTACGCCACGCTGCCATTTCGCAATCGAAGTAACAAGTTTTGTTCTTTTATAGTAGTCAGGTATCGGGGAAAGTGTAAGTTAGATAGAGTGCTTGCACGAAAGGTCATGAGTTCAAATCATCTTCCAGACACGCTCCATAAGATATGCTAATGCATGGAGTACAAAGAATTACTTTGATCAAAACCAGTTAAACAGGTGATTGGTATTGTACTCCGTGCATTTGCATGTCCTCTGGAGCGTGTCTTTAGGATGGTTTGAACTTTGTGATCTTCCATGCAAGCACCCTATAGTAGAAACCTCAAAATGTATCAGTTTACCATAATGACAAAATGGTCCAAAATCGACATTTTATGTTTTTAGGCCGCATCTCACGAAGCGTCACGTTCGTTTACATTTGCTATACCAATTGAAAATGTTTTATTGCAAAAGGAATGAAACATTTGTTTCATATATTAAATTTGTTAACAGTTAAGTTTACCAATTTGAATTGAAATAAATACGCAAAACAACTCATTTCTGAATATTATTTATATTAAAATACGCTTTTGCGATGAGAAAAAAAACAAGAAAAGAAAAAAGAAAACAACAATTGAATATACTTTTAAAAAAAGACCACCAATGAGACTCGAACCACATCGGTCAATAGTCAAAAGGTTATCAGTCTGAGGACTAATCCGCTACGCCACGCTGCCATTTCGCAATCGAAGTAACAAGTTGTGTTCTTTTATAGTAGTCAGGTATCGGGGAAAGTGTAAACTTGTATAGTAGAAATGGCAAAGTGTATCAGTTTACCATAATGACAAAATGGTCCAAAATCGATATTTTATGTTTTTGAGGCCGCATCTCATGAAGCGTCACGTTCGTTTACATTTGCTATACCAATTGAGAATGTTTTAATGCAAAAGGAATGAAACATTGATTTCATATATGGAATTTGTTAACACTTTACCATTTTGAATTGAAAGAAATACGCATATATATTTATTTCAATTCAAAATGGTAAAGTGTTAACAAATTTCATATAAGAGATCAAGGTGTCATTCCTTTTGCATTAAAACATTCTCAATTGGTATAGCAAATGTAAACGAACGTGACGCTTCATGAGATGCGGCCTCAAAACATAAAATGTCGATTTTGGACCATTTTGTCATTATGGTAAACTGATACACTTTGCCATTTCTACTATACAAGTTTACACTTTCCTGATACCTGACTACTATAAAAGAACAAAACTTGTTACTTCGTTTGTGCAATGGCAGCGTGGCGTAGCGGATTAGTCCTCCGACTGTTAACCTTTTGGCTATTGACTGATGTGCATGGTTCGAGTCCCAATGGTGGTCTATATTTTTTCTTTAAGTGTATTAAATTGTTGTTTTTTTTTTCTTTTATTTTTTTCTCATCGCAAAAGCGTATTTTGTTATAAATAATATTCAGAAATGAGTTGTTTCAAATTGTTACATCATAATAATCTTTCTGATTCGCTCGGATGTGCCTATACTCAGCAAACACAAGTTTTAGAGAAAACATAAATTTTACACGTTAGGTTATATCATAAAGGGTACATAACGTTTTAATAACATTCAAAAAAGATTTTGGAAAACATGCTGCAAAACATTATGATATTGTACGAAAAATGCATTTGTAGTGTCTTTGAGTTATGAGACAAAAACGAAAATTGATTCAGTATCATACAGAAGAGGGCCATAATTACAAAACTTGTGTCATTTAGCATAGGAGGTGTTGTCAGTGACCACTTTCTAAATAACTCAACATTTTTATCAACAATTTTATTATGATTCAAAAGGATATTATCTACTCTCTAATCGTGTGCAATATGAAGCTCATACAACATTCTGTTTTTGAGTTATGGACAAAATCGACATTTTAGAGCAGTTTAGAGCCATAATTATGAAAAGTGTGTAATTTAGCATATGGGGTGTTTTCAGTGACCACTCCCTAAATAAACCAAATTCTTTATCAACAATTTTATTATGATTGCAAAGCATATAATCCCCTCTCAAATCGTGTGCAATATGAAGCTCATACAACATTCTGTTTTTGAGTTATGGACAAAAACGACATTTTAGAGCAGTTTAGAGCCATAATTATGAAACGTGTGTAATTTAGCATATGGGGTGTTTTCGGTGACCACTCCCTAAATAAACCAAATTCGTTATCAACAATTTTATTATGATTGCAAAGTATATAATCCACTCTCAAATCGTGTGAAATTTGAAGTTCATACGACATTCCGTTTTTGAGTTATGAGCCAAAAACGAAATTTAGATGAAATATTTTGCATTCGGTAGAGACAATCAAGGAAAAAGTCCTTGGAACGCTTACACTCTGTCGAAATTCCGTGCAGAATTTCTTATGTTCATGGAAATTACCTATATTGTGTTTGGGAAGAAACATGACATCTCTACAACAATGATTTATTCTTCCCTCTCCCCATCAAGCAATGTTGGAACACATTGGGGAACCGCTGAAGACATTGGCATTTCTCAACATTGCACGGGGAGAGGGGTGACAGTTTTCCGTTATTTACACGCAAGCGTTCCAAGACTTTTTTCCTTGATTGTCTCTACCGAATGCAAAATATTTCATCTAAATTGCGTTTTTGTCTCATAACTCAAAAACGGAATGTCGTATGAGCTTCAAATTGCACACGATTTGAGAGTGGATTATATGCTTTGTAATCATAATAAAATTGTTGATAAAGAATTTGGTTTATTTAGGAGTGGTCATTGGAAACACCCCTATGCTAAATTACTCACGTTTCTTAATCATGGCTCTAAAATGCTCTAAAATGTCGTTTTTGTCCATAACTCAAAAACCGAATGTTGTATTGGTTTCATATTGCACCAGATTTGAGAGTAGATAATATCCTTTTGAATCATAATAAAATTGTTGATAAAAATGTTGGGTTATTCAGGGACTGGTCACTGAAAACACCTCATATGCTAAATTACACAAGTTTCGTAATAATGCCCTCTACTGTAGTCAAATTTCGTTTTTGTCTCGTAACTCAAAAACACTACAAATACATTTTTTACAATATCACAATGTTTTGCAGCATGTTTCCAAAATATTTTCAATGTTATTAAAACTTCAAACATTTTGTACCCTTTATGATATAACCCAACATGTAAATGTTTTGTCTAAAACTTGTGTTTGCTGAGTATAGGCATATATAAATGTTTTCTGAAAACTTGTGTATGCTGAGTATAGGCATATCCGAGCGAATCACAAAGATTATGATGTAACAATTTGAAACAACTCATTTCTGAATATTATTTCTATTAAGACACGCTTTTGCGATGAGAAAAACACGAAAAAAAACCACAATTGAATATACATTTTTAAAAAGACCACCACTGGGACTCGAACCATTCACATCGGTCAATAGTCAAAAGGTTATCAGTCTGAGGACTAATCCGCTACGCCACGCTGCCATTTCGCAATCGAAGTAACAAGTTTTGTTCTTTTATAGTAGTCAGGTATCGGGGAAAGTGTAAAGTTAGATAGAGTGCTTGCACGAAAGGTCATGAGTTCAAATCATCCTCCAGACACGCTCCATAAGATATGCTAATGCATGGAGTACAAAGAATTACTTTGATCAAAACCAGTTAAACAGGTGATTGGTATTGTACTCCGTGCATTTGCATGTCCTCTGGAGCGTGTCTTTAGGATGGTTTGAACTTTGTGATCTTCCATGCAAGCACCCTATAGTAGAAACCTCAAAATGTATCAGTTTACCATAATGACAAAATGGTCCAAAATCGACATTTTATGTTTTTAGGCCGCATCTCACGAAGCGTCACGTTCGTTTACATTTGCTATACCAATTGAAAATGTTTTATTGCAAAAGGAATGAAACATTTGTTTCATATATTAAATTTGTTAACAGTTAAGTTTACCAATTTGAATTGAAATAAATACGCAAAACAACTCATTTCTGAATATTATTTATATTAAAATACGCTTTTGCGAAAAGAAAAAAAACAAGAAAAGAAAAAGAAAACAACAATTGAATATACTTTAAAAAAGACCACCAATGAGACTCGAACCACATCGGTCAATAGTCAAAAGGTTATCAGTCTGAGGACTAATCCGCTACGCCACGCTGCCATTTCGCAATCGAAGTAACAAGTTGTGTTCTTTTATAGTAGTCAGGTATCGGGGAAAGTGTAAACTTGTATAGTAGAAATGGCAAAGTGTATCAGTTTACCATAATGACAAAATGGTCCAAAATCGATATTTTATGTTTTTGACGCATTCATGAATTGAAAGAAATACGCTATATATATTTATTTCAATTCAAATGGTAAAGTGTTAACAAATTTCATATAAGAGATCAAGGTGTCATTCCTTTGAATTAAAACATTCTCAATTGGTATAGCAAATGTAAACGAACGTGACGCTTCATGAGATGCGGCCTTAAAAAATGTAAACGAACGTGATAAAATGTGCGGCCTCAAAAACATAAAATGTCGATTTTGGCATTTTGTCATTATGGTAAACTGATACACTTTGCCATTTCTACTATACAAGTTTACACTTTCCTGATACCTGACTACTATAAAAGAACAAAACTTGTTACTTCGTTTGTGCAATGGCAGCGTGGCGTAGCGGATTAGTCCTCCGACTGTTAACCTTTTGGCTATTGACTGATGTGCATGGTTCGAGTCCCGATGGTGGTCTATATTTTTCTTTAAGTGTATTAAATTGTTGTTTCTTTTTTCTTTTATTTTTTCTCATCGCAAAAGCGTATTTTGTTATAAATAATATTCAGAAATGAGTTGTTTCAAATTGTTACATCATAATAATCTTTCTGATTCGCTCGGATGTGCCTATACTCAGCAAACACAAGTTTTAGAGAAAACATAAATTTTACACGTTAGGTTATATCATAAAGGGTACATAACGTTTTAATAACATTCAAAAAAGATTTTGGAAAACATGCTGCAAAACATTATGATATTGTACGAAAAATGCATTTGTAGTGTCTTTGAGTTATGAGACAAAAACGAAAATTGATTCAGTATCATACAGAAGAGGGCCATAATTACAAAACTTGTGTCATTTAGCATAGGAGGTGTTGTCAGTGACCACTCCCTAAATAACTCAACATTTTTATCAACAATTTTATTATGATTCAAAAGGATATTATCTACTCTCTAATCGTGTGCAATATGAAGCTCATACAACATTCTGTTTTTGAGTTATGGACAAAATCGACATTTTAGAGCAGTTTAGAGCCATAATTATGAAAAGTGTGTAATTTAGCATATGGGGTGTTTTCAGTGACCACTCCCTAAATAAACCAAATTCTTTATCAACAATTTTATTATGATTGCAAAGCATATAATCCCCTCTCAAATCGTGTGCAATATGAAGCTCATACAACATTCTGTTTTTGAGTTATGGACAAAAACGACATTTTAGAGCAGTTTAGAGCCATAATTATGAAACGTGTGTAATTTAGCATATGGGGTGTTTTCGGTGACCACTCCCTAAATAAACCAAATTCGTTATCAACAATTTTATTATGATTGCAAAGTATATAATCCACTCTCAAATCGTGTGAAATTTGAAGCTCATACGACATTCCGTTTTTGAGTTATGAGCCAAAAACGAAATTTAGATGAAATATTTTGCATTCGGTAGAGACAATCAAGGAAAAAAGTCCTTGGAACGCTTGGCACACTCTGTCGAAATTCCGTGCAGAATTTCTTATGTTCATGGAAATTACCTATATTGTGTTTGGGAAGAAACATGACATCTACAACAATGATTTACCCTCCCCTCTCCCCATCAAGCAATGTTGGAACACATTGGGGAACCGCTGAAGACATTGGCATTTCTCAACATTGCACGGGGGAGAGGGGGTGACAGTTTTCCGTTATTTACACGCAAGCGTTCCAAGACTTTTTTTCCTTGATTGTCTCTACCGAATGCAAAATATTTCATCTAAATTGCGTTTTTGTCTCATAACTCAAAAACGGAATGTCGTATGAGCTTCAAATTGCACACGATTTGAGAGTGGATTATATGCTTTGTAATCATAATAAAATTGTTGATAAAGAATTTGGTTTATTTAGGAGTGGTCATTGAAACACCCCCTATGCTAAATTACTCACGTTTCTTAATCATGGCTCTAAAATGCTCTAAAATGTCGTTTTTGTCCATAACTCAAAAACCGAATGTTGTATTGGTTTCATATTGCACCAGATTTGAGAGTAGATAATATCCTTTTGAATCATAATAAAATTGTTGATAAAAATGTTGGGTTATTCAGGAGTGGTCACTGAAAACACCTCATATGCTAAATTACACAAGTTTCGTAATAATGCCCTCTACTGTAGTCAAATTTCGTTTTTGTCTCGTAACTCAAAAACACTACAAATACATTTTTTACAATATCACAATGTTTTGCAGCATGTTTCCAAAATATTTTCAATGTTATTAAAACTTCAAACATTTTGTACCCTTTATGATATAACCCAACATGTAAATGTTTTGTCTAAAACTTGTGTTTGCTGAGTATAGGCATATATAAATGTTTTCTGGAAAACTTGTGTATGCTGAGTATAGGCATATCCGAGCGAATCACAAAGATTATGATGTAACAATTTGAAACAACTCATTTCTGAATATTATTTCTATTAAGACACGCTTTTGCGATGAGAAAAAAAAAAAAAAAAAACCACAATTGAATATACATTTTTAAAAAGACCACCACTGGGACTCGAACCATTCACATCGGTCAATAGTCAAAAGGTTATCAGTCTGAGGACTAATCCGCTACGCCACGCTGCCATTTCGCAATCGAAGTAACAAGTTTTGTTCTTTTATAGTAGTCAGGTATCGGGGAAAGTGTAAGTTAGATAGAGTGCTTGCACGAAAGGTCATGAGTTCAAATCATCCTCCAGACACGCTCCATAAGATATGCTAATGCATGGAGTACAAAGAATTACTTTGATCAAAACCAGTTAAACAGGTGATTGGTATTGTACTCCGTGCATTTGCATGTCCTCTGGAGCGTGTCTTTAGGATGGTTTGAACTTTGTGATCTTCCATGCAAGCACCCTATAGTAGAAACAAATGTATCAGTTTACCATAATGACAAAATGGTCCAAAATCGACATTTTATGTTTTTAGGCCGCATCTCACGAAGCGTCACGTTCGTTTACATTTGCTATACCAATTGAAAATGTTTTATTGCAAAAGGAATGAAACATTTGTTTCATATATTAAATTTGTTAACAGTTAAGTTTACCAATTTGAATTGAAATAAATACGCAAAACAACTCATTTCTGAATATTATTTATATTAAAATACGCTTTTGCGATGAGAAAAAAAACAAGAAAAGAAAAAAGAAAACAACAATTGAATATACTTTTAAAAAAGACCACCAATGAGACTCGAACCACATCGGTCAATAGTCAAAAGGTTATCAGTCTGAGGACTAATCCGCTACGCCACGCTGCCATTTCGCAATCGAAGTAACAAGTTGTGTTCTTTTATAGTAGTCAGGTATCGGGGAAAGTGTAAACTTGTATAGTAGAAATGGCAAATGTATCAGTTTAATAATGACAAAATGGTCCAAAATCGATATTTTATATTTTCAAGGTGCATCTTTGCATTAAAACATTCTCAATTGGTATAGCAAATGTAAACGAACGTGATGCTTCATGAGATGCGGCCTCAAAAACATAAAATGTCGATTTTGGACCATTTTGTCATTATGGTAAACTGATACACTTTGCCATTTCTACTATACAAGTTTACACTTTCCCCGATACATGACTACTATAAAAGAACAAAACTTGTTACTTCGTTTGTGCAATGGCAGCGTGGCGTAGCGGATTAGTCCTCCGACTGTTAACCTTTTGGCTATTGACTGATGTGCATGGTTCGAGTCCCAATGGTGGTCTATATTTTTTTCTTTAAGTGTATTAAATTGTTGTTTCTTTTTTCTTTTATTTTTTTCTCATCGCAAAAGCGTATTTTGTTATAAATAATATTCAGAAATGAGTTGTTTCAAATTGTTACATCATAATAATCTTTCTGATTCGCTCGGATGTGCCTATACTCAGCAAACACAAGTTTTAGAGAAAACATAAATTTTACACATTAGGTCATAAAGGGTACATAACGTTTTAATAACATTCAAAAAAGATTTTGGAAAAAACATGCTGCAAAACATTATGATATTGTACGAAAAATGCATTTGTAGTGTCTTTGAGTTATGAGACAAAAACGAAAATTGATTCAGTATCATACAGAAGAGGGCCATAATTACAAAACTTGTGTCATTTAGCATAGGAGGTGTTGTCAGTGACCACTCCTAAATAACTCAACATTTTTATCAACAATTTTATTATGATTCAAAAGGATATTATCTACTCTCTAATCGTGTGCAATATGAAGCTCATACAACATTCTGTTTTTGAGTTATGGACAAAATCGACATTTTAGAGCAGTTTAGAGCCATAATTATGAAAAGTGTGTAATTTAGCATATGGGGTGTTTTCAGTGACCACTCCCTAAATAAACCAAATTCTTTATCAACAATTTTATTATGATTGCAAAGCATATAATCCCCTCTCAAATCGTGTGCAATATGAAGCTCATACAACATTCTGTTTTTGAGTTATGGACAAAAACGACATTTTAGAGCAGTTTAGAGCCATAATTATGAAACGTGTGTAATTTAGCATATGGGGTGTTTTCGGTGACCACTCCCTAAATAAACCAAATTCGTTATCAACAATTTTATTATGATTGCAAAGTATATAATCCACTCTCAAATCGTGTGAAATTTTAAGCTCATACGACATTCCGTTTTTGAGTTATGAGCCAAAAACGAAATTTAGATGAAATATTTTGCATTCGGTAGAGACAATCAAGGAAAAAAGTCCTTGGAACGCTTGGCACACTCTGTCGAAATTCCGTGCAGAATTTCTTATGTTCATGGAAATTACCTATATTGTGTTTGGGAAGAAACATGACATCTACAACAATGATCCCTTCCCTCTCCCCATCAAGCAATGTTGGAACACATTGGGGAACCGCTGAAGACATTGGCATTTCTCAACATTGCACGGGGAGAGGGGGTGACAGTTTTCCGTTATTTACACGCAAGCGTTCCAAGACTTTTTCCTTGATTGTCTCTACCGAATGCAAAATATTTCATCTAAATTGCGTTTTTGTCTCATAACTCAAAAACGGTATGTCGTATGAGCTTCAAATTGCACACGATTTGAGAGTGGATTATATGCTTTGTAATCATAATAAAATTGTTGATAAAGAATTTGGTTTATTTAGGAGTGGTCATTGAAACACCCCTATGCTAAATTACTCACGTTTCTTAATCATGGCTCTAAAATGCTCTAAAATGTCGTTTTTGTCCATAACTCAAAAACCGAATGTTGTATTGGTTTCATATTGCACCAGATTTGAGAGTAGATAATATCCTTTTGAATCATAATAAAATTGTTGATAAAAATGTTGGGTTATTCAGGGAGTGGTCACTGAAAACACCTCATATGCTAAATTACACAAGTTTCGTAATAATGCCCTCTACTGTAGTCAAATTTAGTTTTTGTCTCGTAACTCAAAAACACTACAAATACATTTTTTACAATATCACAATGTTTTGCAGCATGTTTCCAAAATATTTTCAATGTTATTAAAACTTCAAACATTTTGTACCCTTTATGATATAACCCAACATGTAAATGTTTTGTCTAAAACTTGTGTTTGCTGAGTATAGGCATATATAAATGTTTTCTGGAAAACTTGTGTATGCTGAGTATAGGCATATCCGAGCGAATCGCAAAGATTATGATGTAACAATTTGACACAACTCATTTCTGAATATTATTTCTATTAAGACACGCTTTTGCGATGAGAAAAACACGGAAAAAAACCCACAATTGAATATACATTTTTAAAAAAGACCACCACTGGGACTCGAACCATTCACATCGGTCAATAGTCAAAAGGTTATCAGTCTGAGGACTAATCCGCTACGCCACGCTGCCATTTCGCAATCGAAGTAACAAGTTTTGTTCTTTTATAGTAGTCAGGTATCGGGGAAAGTGTAAAGTTGTATAGAGTGCTTGCACGAAAGGTCATGAGTTCAAATCATCCTCCAGACACGCTCCATAAGATATGCTAATGCATGGAGTACAAAGAATTACTTTGATCAAAACCAGTTAAACAGGTGATTGGTATTGTACTCCGTGCATTTGCATGTCCTCTGGAGCGTGTCTTTAGGATGGTTTGAACTTTGTGATCTTCCATGCAAGCACCCTATAGTAGAAACGTATCAGTTTACCATAATGACAAAATGGTCCAAAATCGACATTTTATGTTTTTAGGCCGCATCTCACGAAGCGTCACGTTCGTTTACATTTGCTATACCAATTGAAAATGTTTTATTGCAAAAGGAATGAAACATTTGTTTCATATATTAAATTTGTTAACAGTTAAGTTTACCAATTTGAATTGAAATAAATACATAAAACAACTCATTTCTGAATATTATTTATATTAAAATACGCTTTTGCGATGAGAAAAAAACAAAAAGAAAAAAGAAAACAACAATTGAATATACTTTTAAAAAAAGACCACCAATGAGACTCGAACCACATCGGTCAATAGTCAAAAGGTTATCAGTCTGAGGACTAATCCGCTACGCCACGCTGCCATTTCGCAATCGAAGTAACAAGTTGTGTTCTTTTATAGTAGTCAGGTATGGGAAAGTGTAAACTTGTATAGTAGAAATGGCAAAGTGTATCAGTTTACCATAATGACAAAATGGTCCAAAATCGATATTTTATGTTTTTGAGGCCGCATCTCATGAAGCGTCACGTTCGTTTACATTTGCTATACCAATTGAGAATGTTTTAATGCAAAAGGAATGAAACATTGATTTCATATATGGAATTTGTTAACACTTTACCATTTAGAATTGAAAGAAATACGCATATATATTTATTTCAATTCAAAATGAACAAAACTTGTTACTTCGTTTGTGCAAGTAAATGGCAGCGTGGCGCAAGCGGATTAGTCCTCCGACTGTTAACCTTTTGGCTATTGACTGATGTGGATGGTTCGAGTCCCAATGGTGGTCTATATTTTTTCTTTAGGTGTATTAACTTGTTGTTTTTTTTTTCTTTATTTTTTTCTCATCGCAAAAGCGTATTTTGTTATAAATAATATTCAGAAATGAGTTGTTTCAAATTGTTACATCATAATAATCTTTCTGATTCGCTCGGATGTGCCTATACTCAGCAAACACAAGTTTTAGAGAAAACATAAATTTTACACATTAGGTCATAAAGGGTACATAACGTTTTAATAACATTCAAAAAAAGATTTTGGAAAACATGCTGCAAAACATTATGATATTGTACGAAAAATGCATTTGTAGTGTCTTTGAGTTATGAGACAAAAACGAAAATTGATTCAGTATCATACAGAAGAGGGCCATAATTACAAAACTTGTGTCATTTAGCATAGGAGGTGTTGTCAGTGACCACTCCCTAAATAACTCAACATTTTTATCAACAATTTTATTATGATTCAAAGGGATATTATCTACTCTCTAATCGTGTGCAATATGAAGCTCATACAACATTCTGTTTTTGAGTTATGGACAAAATCGACATTTTAGAGCAGTTTAGAGCCATAATTATGAAAAGTGTGTAATTTAGCATATGGGGTGTTTTCAGTGACCACTCCTAAATAAACCAAATTCTTTATCAACAATTTTATTATGATTGCAAAGCATATAATCCCCTCTCAAATCGTGTGCAATATGAAGCTCATACAACATTCTGTTTTTGAGTTATGGACAAAAACGACATTTTAGAGCAGTTTAGAGCCATAATTATGAAACGTGTGTAATTTAGCATATGGGGTGTTTTCGGTGACCACTCCCTAAATAAACCAAATTCGTTATCAACAATTTTATTATGATTGCAAAGTATATAATCCACTCTCAAATCGTGTGAAATTTTAAGCTCATACGACATTCCGTTTTTGAGTTATGAGCCAAAAACGAAATTTAGATGAAATATTTTGCATTCGGTAGAGACAATCAAGGAAAAAAGTCCTTGGAACGCTTGGCACACTCTGTCGAAATTCCGTGCAGAATTTCTTATGTTCATGGAAATTACCTATATTGTGTTTGGGAAGAAACATGACATCTACAACAATGATTTACCCTTCCCTCTCCCCATCAAGCAATGTTGGAACACATTGGGGAACCGCTGAAGACATTGGCATTTCTCAACATTGCACGGGGAGAGGGGTGACAGTTTTCCGTTATTTACACGCAAGCGTTCCAAGACTTTTTTCCTTGATTG
>NW_027305889.1:0-23634 GCF_039555335.1 Amphiura filiformis | reverse complement strand
GCAACAAGATATCTTAATTTCTTGGTAAGACACTTCATTGTCTTAATTACTTTTAACTTTTAAGGAGAGCTACTCACAGTACATTAATATATAATCTAAATACACCTTTGCATCTTATAAATCCACAACAAGCACATGATCTGCAATCTAAAACATGCATGCAGACATGTTGCTAGCATTATAATTTATACTAACTATCAAAAACCTTCCCAAGTTATTAAATTTGAATCTATATTTAATAATCCGTTATCCTCCAACATTTGTTTGAATACTACTTGCTTGTCTAAATGGAAGCTACAATTGCTATTCCAATTAAAGCCCACACTCTCCATGTGGAAAATTTAGGCAATATCTTCCACAGGGAAGTATGAATTTCAAATGGAATTAGCACATAAACCAATCCTCTGTGGAAGATTAAGGATGAATCTTTCTCAGAGTGTGTATGAAATTGAATGGAGTACCCTATATGCGTTCATTCCATCTTGAAATTCATACTCCCACTGTGGAAGATATTTTCGAAATCTTCCACAAGGGGAGGGTGGATTTTGAATGGAATAGCCAAATAGGATCAGTTACAAATAACAACAGATCTGAGAACACTACTGGCTCATTTCCCCAATAACATGAATTTAGCATAGTTATATGATACCTGTAAAAAGCGAATGATGGATCAGTTGCCTATGTGTAAGTTTCTAAATTATTCACACAACAAAAATTGAACAAATAGGACACAAAATATTGACAAAAAGTAGGTGTTCCTACTTGGACAGGTGTACAAACTAACCCCCTGATAACGACTCCCTTTCTGACAGCATTCCTGATTGGTTAATCACGCGATGTATTGATCTGAGTGACCAATTAAAACACAGCTTATAAATATTTCAGCTCAATCCTAATCAGTTCTACTACCATTGTTAGCATGTTGCTGATTGGCTCCATAAATCAAAATAGTAATCTTGCAACCATTCAGAAGGTAGTACTCATGGTGTTAAAGTCTAGCCTAAGAGAGGAACTAAGCTCAGGTTTGGTGGGCTATTTGTCTGTCTAGTCTGTCCGCCAAACTCAGCATTGCAATTTCTTGCTACTTGATATCAATTTGCTTTGCGGCAAGCTAGCGTAAGCGAGCGAGCATGGACTGGCTGGTAATGGCACGTAATTTCCATCCATTGCACAAGCATACTGTGTAAACATACTCAGTTGAACAGCCAAGAGGGGAACAAGTATTGCAAAGTAAAGTTGGATACAAAATAGCTGCTCTTAAGTTTCATGAATAGCTGCTCTGATTTGTTATAGTTGTGATAATAATGGGTGTTCAGAAGCTGACACTGGGTCTAATGTGCAGACATTTTTTCTCCATTGGTACCCATTCTGCTTTGTGAAATTTTGTATGTTTTTCAAATGTAATTGGTCAGAGTAATCATTTTGAAACCCATACTCCCCTGTATTATGGCTTTACTTATATCTTCCACACAGGAGTGAGTATTTCAAATGGAATTTATTCAACTGTCTATTCTATTTGAAACTCATACTCCCTCTGTGGAAGTCTTCAGCTAAATCTTCCACAGGGGTAGTGTGAATTTCAACTGGAATAGTCCAATGTACTGCATACATGTATAAAGGTTGGTCTGTCTAGTGCTCTTTCTGAACTCACTCAAGGGTGAGCCGACAACCCTAACAACAACAAAAATGGTTCAAATTCTTGACAACGGATAACCAAGTCATGCTCAGCCCCGCCTGACCCAGCCAGTGCAAGACAAGATTGGATTAATATCGGCTTTAGATCACTACTGATCTTGGGAAAACACTCAAGCTCACGTACGTTCAAAATGTCAGCCAACCTTGTACTCTTCTCTCAATATTATACAATCTTCATCCCTTTCCAAATTTGATTTCACTGAAATATCTTGCTAACTCGCTATCTTAAAATGGATGGAAGTCATAATATCGGCATTTTTTTTTTTTTGCTTTCTGTTTGCAGTGCATGATAGCACTTCAAATATTTTCAAATTTATACTCAGAACCTACTGGACCAATACTAGGCATGTCTGTACTCATTTTGATGCATTTTACATGCAGATCACAAAACTGGACATAAAAACACAAAATTCTGACATTTTAAAGAGAAAAAAATACAAATTATGGACTCACTGACTGCCCTGAAAATCGATAAAGACTGTCTTTTATGTGATGTTACTTAGCTCAAATACCAGAGGTTATACCATAGACCAATACAAACAATATTTACTCAAATGTCTTTCTCAACGATGATTCAAAACTTTTTCTTCAACCCGATGAAAGCACTTTACGAAAGCTTAAATCTAATTATGATATTCTGTATTATCATGGCAACATATATCTTGTGGCGTTGAGGGACTTACCCCTATATTGTGCTAAATTCACCTTACTATTATACTTTTAGTGTTAAGCAACAAGAACTGCGAGGCATTCAACGGAATTGGAAATATTTTTACGCTCGACAGAGATGCATGTCATTCTTGCAGATGTAATTTTCTTCTTTTCAACGCCTGACAGCTTTGCCCTTTTTTGCTGACATGGAAAAAAAAATGCAAATTTCAAAGGGCAGAGCAGTTGAAAACAACACCAATTGGAAGCCTCAGATTACTTCAAATAGACTTGCAGATTGGGCTGGGCTACATGGAACAAAGTGTTCTCTTTCTAGCCCGAGATTTCAGGGATTTCCTTCATCCTGAGCTAGGCTACCTGATAAACTTTGGCTGGCTTTTGTCAACCTATGTTGTTATGGTGTTGCCAGTGTGCATAGCAATACACCTAAATTGGGTGATTTTGTTTTCCAGCTACTAATAATCTACCTTTGATCAACAATTAACCAACTTGTAGCTACTTTTTAAACAAAGAACATCACCACATTGATGCAACTCCTGATTCCATAACAAAAATAGCAATATTTCATAGAATAGGTAGGTTACACTGGAGTAGAGGTTCTTGTATATATGCTCATGAGGCCACAGAGGGCCAAAATCATTCAAAATTCTGTGTTTGAGGGCTATACACCATGTTTACTGTATATTTCAAAGCACTCAAGGACCAACACCTACTGAGTCTGTGAGAACCCATTCACTAGAACTATGTGACAATAATGGTATTTACTCAATATTTTCCCCACTATCGACCAGAGCACACACACTTCACAAAGCAGGCTTCCAGCATGTAAAAGGTACACTTTTAAGAAATCCGCCCAAACGGTCCTCGGGATGCGCGTGGCAACGTGGTCTTCTCCTTGAAGAAAGAAACTCAAGACGTTGCCTGAAACTGGGCAGAAACAGAACCAAGGCAGCAGTAACATTACCTCCACTTGAGAGCACACGAGAGGTTTCGACTAGTCCCTGGCTCCCGACCATTTTCTTGTACATTATAGACTTGGCTGTGAGCTAGCTAACTAGTTAGCGAGCTGGCACATAAACTGGGTAGAATTTATTCAATATTTAAGTCTCCCTTGGTTGTGCAATTCACTCGCTAACACATACTATATAAAACTTGGAGTACTATGAGAATGTTAATCTCTTAAACTAAGACACTATAAAAAGGTATTAACCCATCTCTACACAAGAGTTGACGACTACAGAGGACAAGTTCCTTTTTTTTTTAATTAAAAAAAAATGTCAGAGCCAGTATATTGTCATGACCATATTTGGAATGAGCATGAAAAACGCATTAAAATGAGTACAAACAAGCCCAGTATTGGTTCAGTGGTTCTTGAGATAGCTCTTGATACTTAGGAGACAATGGACTTTAATGCTAGCCAGCTCAGTATGAATACACATGGTTAAATGTTGGCATTTGTTTGGGGAATGTGATGTTGGTATATTAATTCATTATTATCAATTATATGCAGGAGAGTACATGTAATGAAGACACAGACAGTGGTATTGAAAAAAGTTTAGGGTTCAAGAGAAGTTCACATAAAAATCTGAATAGAACATACAATTTTTCTCCAATTCTGTTCAAGCTTTTGGTTTTACATTTAAATGAGATAAAATATTTACGATACATTCACAATATACTTAATGCTCTTACTTTGTCATTATGCTACTTATTTCTGAAACATAAATACTTAATAAATCATTATCATCCTTCGTAAGTAACATGAATATCAAATTTTTACCACCACGTACCAACCACCATAACATCTTCATTCCTCATTCCAACAAAAACAGGTCAAAGGCCCGTAAACCATAATTAGACAAACTGAGGATAAAAGGACTGTTGTTAAAAGAATGAAAATAAAAAAAATTATCGAAGGCTCCCTTTCAGGAAATAATATTTTCTTAAGCAGCCTCTAGCCATCCATTTGCCTATGTTTTGTCGCCGGCTTCACCGTTTCTTGCCGTAATTGCTTCGCCAAACCATCCCAAGTCTATACTCTCTACAAGAATACCAACTCCATTGTATGAGAACTGTTTCTAGCTATACAAACCACTAGGTATACCATAGGAAAAACCACTTGTACCATATTGGCTACCTTACGGCTCAAATGAGTGAAGACAGAGAGAAATCCAGCGGCTAATGCAATAGCTGCCCTATAGGCAATTGACAATTTTGCATTGTATAATGTACACATACGACACCGGCAGCTATTGTAGATAGGGCTTTCTGACACTCAAACCCTTGAAATGAGCCACAGATATGAATGGGAAACAGCCGTAAGGGTTGATGGTGTAGTGTTTCAAGTCGGCTGCCTCCAAGCGTTTCTACTCTATACAAGTGTGGTTAAATAGGCCTGTTTTGCTGTGTTACTTGCAACAATACCCACATAATGAGTTGCTCATTTATACCCCCATATTACGCCATTAAGATACCCTTGCGTCTTTCTTATTCTTCTCCCCTTTTAAGTAATCTCGATTTGAAAATACTCCTTTTATGTTTATTCACTATGTCTACGAACTAAACTCCATTTATCTCATTTACACTTTTAAATTATTATTGGCACGAATGAAAAAACCATTTAGGATTTAAGTCATTTAATTTGTAGATGTATGCATCTTAAAATTGGCTTTCTTATAAAAAATAAATAATTTCAATTAATGCAAAGAAGAGCATACCACCTGCTCTCAGCTCAATTCCAAATTACATTTTCAATCCAGGAATCTGTTTGGCGCAACAAGGTAGCATGTAATATAGCTGCTCTTGGGTCATTTTAAATTAGTGATTTTGTAACACAGTTTTAGTTATCACGTCTTGGAGTCGCGGTTCTTCAGATTTAAGCCAAAGTTGACCAAGTTTCTGAATTGTACACAATGGTATCCAATAAGGCAGCTATATGCACAAATTAATTTAACACTATAAACATAACAATTTGACTCTCTCTTAGACTATAGCTGCTGTTTACCAAGTGTCAATATTCAAAGTCTGGATTTGATACAAATAACACAACTCAACAATTGCACATGACAGTTTATTGGGAATTATTGTAAGAATATCTTTTTTATAGATGTTTTATATAAGATAAATAGACTCAACTTATTTTACTATACTGACAGACAAGTTTAGATCAATAGTGTCTACAATCTATCAAAATTCTCAAAAATATGTTTAATTTTTGTCCTTCACTTTTATCTACGCAATAGTAGAGCAATTCCTAATTCCTTGTCATTCAGTTTAATTAATGCAATTTGATCTTAATTAAGAACAAAACAAACTATTGGTAGTATTATTGTAGTTTTAGTAGATTTAAATAAAACAATTTTTTTCAGGGAGTACAAAATTTGAAAGGAAATTGTGAACCACCAAAAAGATTTGCTAGCAAGTGCTTCATGTTGCATATCTGTATCCCATGTGTTCAGCTTGCTCCTTTTCGAGATGGTGAAATAGCACAAAGGAGCTATACTAACATAATGACCTTATGCAATCAATGAAATCATTTTGATAATGTCACAATATTTCCTTGAAAATAAATCACAAGTCAGTCATGTCAAAAGTGAAAAGAATGTGATGCGCAATGAGCAATATAGAGTGGGATTTTCTTCTGTTACCATGGCAACCATTATGAACATTAAACTGCGTAAACCGGGCATTATGATTGATCACAGAATCAAAATATTACAATTGATCTGAAGTATTTTCTGCCAAATTGCATGTCCTTTTTAGTGACAAAACTTTTTCTAGCTAGAATGATTTTTAATTTACGTGAAATGGTGAATTATGCACATTTTCTGTTGGTTCATAACAATCACATTACGGTTCTAGAAACATACGGCTCCAGTGATGTAGCCAGGACTTTTTCAGACGGGGATGGGGGGGAAAGGCAACCTTTAGGGCGGGGTGGGGAAAAAACTCATACTCATTATTATATGAGGTAAATTTTGAGCTATCACAAGACATAGCTGAATGGAGGCTTTTTAGAACTATGACAAAGACCATTTTGTAAATAATAATTGGTTTTGAATTTAACATTAGCAGATATTCCATGGATGAAACATGCTATATTGCTCCAAAATTCGATTCCTAAATGAACATGTAATAACAGCTTCCTATCCTCTATCTCTAACACCCCACCACACCACAGAAACTCACATATGGGTGTACACCCCCCCCCCTGCACACACTATTACTCACACACATATATATATGCCCAGAATTGACCTCCCTTTAAAACTAAGAAAACAATCTACGTTCGAAATGGATGACAAATTATTTCAGAAACGCAAAAGTCCACCTCGGGGCTCAGTTGTGGGAACAGCTTTATACGCGAAACCAAAGAGAGAGACAATTTTATTAAATCTGAAAGGTTCAGGTCAGGAACTAGGTCACACTACGAGCAAAAAATGCCTCATACCAAATGGCATCGTTCATCGACCTCCAGTGAATGCTGTAAGCTCAACATTTGACCTCAAGTTGAGGTGTATGAGTTTTTGTACCCAACATATTCACAGGTCATAGAATGAATGTACAAACATATCATAGTTGATGAATTTGTCCTGAGAAATGAGGCTATTTCAGATGCTAGTGTCATATAAAGAAGCTTGATAATATGAAACAAAAATAAATAAATTCATTAACATAATAAAACTTCTTGGTTACTTTTTTTTTCGATTTCCGTTTTTTTGCTTACGGCATTCTGACATTAAACAACTGCATTCACAGAACCCAATGTATTACATGTACATACATTATGTGGGTTTGGGTGAAAGAAATATTTAGAAAATGACAGCGACTTTGGTTCAGAATTAATTCGGTGGATCTTGCTTAAATTTGCTTAACATTTTTGGAGTTAATCGAGCATGGTGGTGTAACGTGTGGGTCTGTTCTTGATCGAGTATTGTTGCATTATGCACAGTGCAAATAGTGTGAAGGTGAATACTTCATTTAAATTATATCTTGATTGCTCAGAAATTCCCAGTAGCATGGTAAAAAGTAGTATATTGTGCTTCTTACTAAACAGAAATTCAAGAAATATCATTAGATTGGATGTCAGATGAATCCAGATGCAATGGACTATTCAATTGAAATCCTTACACCCCCTATGGAAGACATGATCTTAATCTCCAGACAGGGGGTGTATATTTCAAATGAAGTAGTCCATTTTGCTGTTCTTTGATTGAAGACACCTGTATAGTCAGTGTCCCCATTCAGAAAGGACTTACCACTGGCAATATAGGCGTCTTCAAAAATAGAACAGCAACTGAACGATTGGAATCCCCTCCCCATAATTTTGACCCCCCTCCCCCCAACTTACAAATTTAAGCTCATTTCGTAGGATAGAGCAGGTCATATTCTTACAGCCTAATTTTAATTTTTTCTCCATTTTGTGACAACAAAAAATGTGCATAAATATAAATATCTGTGAAGATTATGTTAACCAATTACGTATTCCCGTGAGCATACTGTAAGCTATAGTACCATCAAAGCCCAGGTTCATCTGTTCAGGAAGTCCAAAAAAGTACGACGACCCATATGAGATATGCTTGGCAACATTAGCTTATGTCAATAAAACACAGGGCTTTATATAATCAATTACCACAGCTTTATTACAAGTGATTTAGACTTCATGCAAGAACGAGCGTTACACATCTCGATACCTCATCAAGGTAATGACAAAACTAGCTAACGTCTCAATATTACGGTTTTGTCCTCATTTTGACGTCATTTGCACAGATGAAGCTATTTGGTGATATAGTACAAAACAACATGTTAAGTTGAGCACTTTCTGGTTCAATATTTGTTTAGTTTCTATATTACTTTTCTTTTTCAATTTGATTTTTATATTTTTACGCATTTGTCTTTTTAGTCATTCACTTATTCAAATAATTTGCTATTAGTTCTATAGGACAGAAAAGCCATGAGGATTGGATATCTTCAAAAGTCACCCCATTGGGCCCCAATTGCAGTTTTGGCAACTCTGCATGTCTTGCCCTTCAAATATCCACCAACATTGTCACCTTGAGAAATACCATAACACCTGAGCCAGTTGCCATGACAACACTAAAATATTCACAAATAAGTTGTTAAGTTGTAGATTTTTTTGCTGTAGAGTGATCAAATAAGGGTTGGATCTCCAATTAGTTCAATGCTTACCCACAATGCATTGCAAATATTTTTGGTTTCAGTTCTACCCATAATACACTGCAATATATTTGGTTTTATTTATTATAAATATTTTGTAATATGCCTATATGGGGAACTTTAAATTTTAAGAGAAACAGGAAAGGCTCACTATTTCCCAACAATACATGAAATCAATTTCAAATAAGCAAATACTGTACCTTCAGTCACATATGAAAAGAGTCGGAAACACAGCCTAAAATTAATTCAGATCACAACCTGTTCAGACTGGGAAAAATATTAATGTTCCAGATTTTCCATAAAATTTTTACCCATATTTCTGTCCGGTATTTGCCGAAATGAAATTTCTCTCCATATGCCGTCGTTTACTAAGAAATGGGTGTTTAATCTTCCGGATCAGAAGCAATGCATTGTGGGTATACATAAATAGGGTACGATATATCATGATATAATAGTGTACTCAGTGACGTTGCTCTCTAACTATGCACCGATGCTTGCGAATCTTTCAATTATTCACTTTTGTCAATAGTTTTATCGTGGTACGCAAACTTTATTTAATGATTACGAGTAAACAAAACCCGGGCAATATCAAAAAACAAAATTAGGAGTGTGTGTGGTTCCGATGTTTAGAATGGATAACATCAATACTCAGGCTATTCATGTTATCAATGGGAGCGCTGGTTATTAAGTTAATTTAGGGCTTCAAGTTTGGGTATTGAAATTGTGGAAAAATATTTAAACAGTCATACTTGACAAATATTAGGGCAACTTTATTGAAATTTTAAATGACAATATTACATATTAGTTTAGGCTTAAATCAAACACATTATTTGACCTTATTATTATCAAGATGGCCTGACTTTGCAAGACTGGCAATAAAATTCATTCTTGAGTTCTTTTTAGTTGAATGTCAAATTGACAATATCAATCTACTTAAAATTCACTACATTTTGGTTGTTTGAGCATATCCTCTCCCTGTAATAATAGCAGTGCAATGTAGACTATGTTTATTATAAAATCACCAAATAGCACTGATTCATTACAGATATTTATTTATTTAAAATTTTACAAAATTATTAATATTTTATTAAAATTACTCACCTATTAGAGTAGAAAACAGCAATTCAAAGACATGGAAAAGAAAAGAAGAACACAAAAGTTGATTAAAATCAGACTCTAAATCATCAGTATTGGAGTAATAATATTTGTAATATGAGATGGGGATAATGTAATGTCAATGTAATTGTTGATCAAGCAAAATCAGTCGGAATTCGGAAATATTGATTTTGAGATATGCCAAACAAAGGAAATACTGTTGTTTTGGAAACTTTAATTGCTTATATACGGGTTGTTCAATTTCAATGGGGTTTTTCAAAATCCAGCTTTTTGGGAAACTGAAAATTTAATATTCAGTTGACTGATGATCATCAAAATTGTTTTATCTGCCCAAAGTAAATGTATGATAGTGTGTTGACTATTCAAATGGAACATACACCCAAACAAGGTAATTCCCCATTTGAAATTCACACAACCTATGTGGAAGATTAAAGTCATGTTTTCCATAATGAGCGTATACATTTCAACTGTAATACCCCAATTTTCACTGAATTGGGTAAAGATGGACACAAAAAAGTACCCAAATATTCAATTTTGGGTGCATTTTGAACAAGTATTGGAAATACTCCAAACTTGTGTGTTTTTGATAGACAAAAATGCATAAGATATGCTGCATTTATACATGGATGGCAACATATCAGACAGTGCCCCTTTAAGATGAAAACCAAAGACAACATTTCCCTCACCCCTCTCACTCTCTCTTCATTGACAGGGCATCTTTCTGAGCTTGGAAATAAACTGTAAGCTTCAAATCTCCTGGCAAATAAATATGGCAGCCAAGATGCGCTCATTGAATCATGTGATAGCATAACAACATCCCATGATGATCAGTCTAAATACACCCTTAAATTTATGACAGAGAAGCATAACCATCAGTTTTCTACCTATCATATACTGTCTTTTACTGTTGTTTGTGTGTTTCAATCATTGCATATTATATATAGCAAAGGTAGTCCTAATATTAATTCTATAAAGGTGATGCTGCCCTAAGAAGTAGCGTATAATACATTTAACAATGCCAACATAAAAATACAGGTGCATGATTCATGTTATATATCTGAAGATATATCAAACACTCACAGGCAAGTGGCATAGCCAGGGGATGCCAAGGAGAACAACTGCCCCCTGTAAGAAGCCCCCCCTGTGGAATGCTGGTCACACAGATTTTGTCCTTTTTATTTATGTCATACTTAGCCCCTCCCCCTCCCACTTAAGCCACTCCCCCACCTCTGAAAAAGTCTTGGCTACGCCACTTTTCAAAGGCATCTATGTACCCACACATACCACTGTGCTTTATACACACCTGTGTGCAAGTACTATCTTCACCCTATCCTAACCCACCCATCTCAAAGCATCACTAGCCCCATCATTAGACACAAACACAGCTGAATCTAGCACCTATAAATAAACACTGGCAGTGACCTTTGGCTCTAACTGATCTGTCATCCTGTGACAGCTCCTTATTTGAACTTGACAAACCACAATCAATCCACACAATGTGACACTACTGACATCAGCAACAAGTAGGACTGCATGGGATGGGTGGGTAAATGGGATTCCTGGAAAGAATGAATACCTGATGGTCAACATGCTACCTCCCACTCCTTGAATATACGCTGAAGGCTCGGGTTTAAGGAAACCTTTTCTTAATCTATGTACACTATTAGTATGTAGTAGGTAAAAAGAAAGAGGTTCTTGACAATTGAAAGCCAAAATGTTATATAGGTAGAACCTAGTCTATGGCCCTGTTCCACAAACCTTTCGAACCTTTCGAATAGAACCACAAGGTTCCAAATATAGAACACCTCAAGAACCATTTTAGGGAGTTGAACCATCTTTTCTGTGTATGTGTTTACCAACTTTGAGCACGTAACCAGTCTATCATAAACAATCTGTTTCTAAATTTTGAGTGATATTGCTTCAATGGTTTTGATATGAGAAGCAAAAAATGTATAATCAATGCCCATAGGGTACTGGTTCTTTCTGGTTTTTGTTCCCAGAATTGAAACATATCAGGTTTTCACTGGTTATATCAAAGCTAACCAATTTCTGTTAGAAAATTTTCCGAAACATGCATTTTGTGTATAGAACCACTTAAGGTTCCAAATACAGAATACATTTTTCAGGTTGAACCATTTAGATTTTTCTGTTTTAGAACATCTTTTTAGTGATAACTTACAGGTCTATCATTAAAAAAGTCCACATTTTTTTTTTTGAGTGATATAGATTAATCAACGGTTTTGATGTGAGAAGCAAAAAAGAATGTGTATACCTAATGCCCTTAGGGTCGTGCATTATAACCATTTACATCAACTGCGTTTTTTTGTTCCCAAATTGAAACATATCAGGGTTTAAAATTAGTCCCTAACAAGCATCATTTCTGTGGTTTGTAAAGTCAAAGTTTGCAACTCAAATAATACACTACTTTGTGACACAGAATATACTTTTCATCATTTCTAACAAAACATAACAAATAAGTGTCAAATTTGATCAATGGATCTGTTGAAATTAAAACTAAAACGGATACACACACATTTGATTTGAAGACATTACTATATGATGTATCCATTCTAATTGTCAGATAGATTAATTTCAAAATTCATAACCACTTTTATGATGCAGCCTTTTCACTTGGTAGAGCAGAGTTCAGCTTTAAGTTTCCATAGAATGCAACATAGGCACCATTGGGCTATTCCAGACTAAACTCATACACCCCCTATGGAAGATATGCCCTAAATCACCCATACAGGGGGTGCAGATTTCAAATGGAGTCATCCATTCGGGTAACCTCATTTGAAATTCACACTCCCTGTGTGGAAGATTGAAGTCATGTCTTAAATAGGGGGTGTATGGATTTCATCTGAAAAAGTCCAATGCAATAGAGGCACCATTATCTATGAGCCCACCACGAATCTCTGTACTAACATAATTTACTTGAAATTTATCCTGTGTAAAGCCAGGCAAATGGAGATGACTGCATGATCCACCAAACAGAGGCTCTATCCCATGAGAGACTATGCGCTTCCACGCGACAATGTCATACGAGCCGACGTGGCCAGCAGCAAAAGAGATCCGTCTTGTACCAACAATACGGCAACACAAGAAAGAGAGAGGGAATTAAAAACGCAAATTACGAATACTCAAAATCGGGAATAATACCAAACATTGTCTGGGAGTGTAATTAAATACCGGCGCAACGACGACAAAACGTGGAAAAACACGACAATGACCGAACGGCTACAATAAAAGTGTGTGTTTGGTGAGGTATTGCAGCGCCACTTGTCAATGTGTGATAACTTTCTCCCAGTGAGACTAGAGTACCTCTCTTTGCGCACATTTTGGCATATATTCTAACATTTACTCCCTGTAACTTAGTCAAATGCAATTTACTGATATTCCATATCTTGTTCCCAGTAGACGCCAAGTTTTCAATCATGTCAATCTTTCAGGACACAGTTCCTTTCACCCCAGTATGCTTGTACATTCATAGAATGACCTTTGCATGTTGGGTATTCTGCCCAATTGGGCTACTTTCTAATGACCTGCCACATCTGCTGCACCTTTCAGCATATTGGGCTCCTTTTGCAAGTACCAAGACGCAACGGTTTCTATGGTATATACCACCATGTTGCCAATTTTCACCGCCTTTTCAGAATCCAACATGTCCATTTAACTAAATTCCTCTTTTTAAAGCATTTTACGGCCACTTTATTGATCTTTCACTGTATTATGGAAATTATCATCAGCCCAATAAAGCACCCAAATAGTACGATTTTGGGCGCATTTTCCATTAACAAGAAATTGGGCTACTTGAGTGCCTCCGGCTGCACCTTGATTTGGTGTTTGCCGCACCATTGTACCAATAATTGTGGCAACCCAGGTGAAGTAGAGTCCAGCATAGTTTTCCCTTGTGAACAATTATGGTCCACAAGTTATTATCATGTTGAAAAAAAGCAAATATACATGTGTAATGAACAATTACATGACTAAAATACAGCCCAATTCTCAGTGGACAAAGTGAGATGGATGGAGAGAAAGAAATATCATCATTTTTTCTATTCATTAAAAAAATGTATTACCGTCATCTCAATTTTAATTAAAGCTATTATTAGATGATGAGAATTGACTTGTCCGAAATGGAATACTAGTAGTCTGAAATGGAGTTATGTGGATGAAGACATATGGAAAGTTGATACTCACTAACCAAAAGTGTGTTTTAAGTTTAGGACTATGCAGGGGCGGCGCCACAGGGGGGGGGCAAGGGGGGCAATTGAGGTAAGAGGTAAAAGGAAGGAAAAGAGAAAGAGAAGAAGAGAGAGAAAGGGAGGGAGAAAAAGAGAGGAGGAGAAGAAAAAGGAGCCATTCCCTCCTTGTCCATGGTTAGAAAGAACCCCCCCCTTCGGACATCTTGCCCCTTGTGGAATGCTGACCTTTGCGGTTTTAAAGTTGTTGGTTTTTATATTTTGGGCCCATTTTGCAAATTTTTTCCCCATAAAAGTCACATGGGCTCTCTTGCATTCTCCCAACTACTTTCGCTCGCTACACTCGTGAATGGGCAAATGTTGTCCTTTTCTGGCTGAAAAAGCATAAAAAACTTTTTTTTTTCCTTGCTACGCTCGCAAAGTGGACCTATCCAGCTTTTAGTGATTTAGGGGGCAACTACCTCCCGCCTATGCACTAGTCTTGATTGCGGCTTTTAATTTGAAATATTTCCAACCTCAAAAGACGGGTAGGCCTACCCCATTCATATCATTTTATCGTGCAAATTTATATTTTAAAAAACCCGGCATATTTACAATGCAACTGACTTAACATACCCGCTTAATGACCAGAGGCAGATCTGACGGTGTGGGGTATAAATTCCCCAATATTTTGATAGGGTAGATGGTCCATACAATCATTCCCCAATGTTGACGCCTGTATGTGAGTTTCTGTCCAAAGTAATCTCATATTTGGCCATTTTAGCCTAAAAAGTGCCAAATTTTTTAATGACTTTATTTAACGTTTCCACCATCTTTCACTTCGTGCAAATTTGTACCATGAACTTATTTTGTTGCCAAAAGGTGCTGGATTTACTAATTGAGTAGGTCCATGCCTAAAACCAGCGGGCTGAAAGTCGGGCCCGTGAATGAAATCCATAAAAATATGCGGTTAGAAAATAAATAAATAACCTAGAACGGGTGAAAATGGTGCATCAAATGGCTTCATTTGTGCTTTCATTTGGAAAATTTTCTAAATTCTGAGGGGGGCACATTCCCCTCAGACACCCCCTAAATCAGGCATAAGTTGAGCGCTGTGCTGCTGCATACAAAATTGCCAAAATTGTTTACGCCCCTGTATCAAAATACCTTGCACCGCCCTGGGACTATGTAACTTTGTGATTGGTATAGCCCAGGGTGCACTGACTTTGATCATTACGTTCTGGGTTCAAATCCTAGCAGCAGTGTATCTCCACCCAGGTGCATATGGGTAACAGCCTCAAACAAACTCAATATGCTAGAAGATGTGACAGTTGAAACCCACCCTACCCTCTGTCAAATAAATTCCCTTTAAAAGGGAAGGAAAAGCTGGCCTCAGTTGAGAGGGGTCTTGTTGTTAGTTAAATATTATTAATCCTAGTGATAGTAGTTGATGGTTGAGTCTTTCTGATATCTCTGAGATATTATGCAGCCCATGATATTCTACATCTCAAAATGATCTAGATCAGAAGAATTTTCATATCCTGTTGATAACAGAGAATACAAGTTGTCAATGTGAAATCATTTTTAAGTATAAGAAAATCATGTGATTCAGCCTAGAGTCGCACCCATAACAATACATGTATCAATATAACCACAAGATCGCAAAAACCAGAAGACTTCTATTAGCTACAACAAGTTTTCATATCTGTTACTTAATACAATTTTCATCCATATATTCTCATCTCCTGATTCAAAAGCCAAAGAAATAAATGTTCAGTATTATAACTAAGAGATAAAATTAGTAACCAAATTAGAGTCTGACCAAAACTGTGCAATTTTATAACAGAAATATGTGTAAAACAGAGCAAATTATCACATTATCCATACCATGAAAGGAGATAATCAGACCAGTACACACTACATGTTCTATACAGTGAAAAATAAACCTGGCATTTTTATTATCAAATTCACAACAACAACCTGGGAATAAAGATCAGATTTCGCCGATGTAGGACACCATGCCACAGGAATCAGAGCGCATAAAGAATGCAGAGATACATCCAAAATGTGTCATTTGAACAACTCCACTAAAAACCAATCTCCAGCTGATATTGGGATGTCTGTGTGCAACCGTTCCTACATGAAATTGCTTTTTTAAAGGAGAAAATTGGGAGACACAAACATTATTTCTGGGGGTCCTTAGGTTTCACTTTCAGGGGCAAGATTTAAATTTAAAATGCAATATGTTGGAGAAGAGAATAGTTATTTCCATGCATTTACAACTATTTAGCCCATTCACTATATTTCATTATTGGTAAAAACAATTACCAAAAAAACAAAACACATAAATTGCTTCGTGCTATACATATGCCACCACAAAAATGACTCAGGTTATTTTCCACCAGATCCAGGGCTTCAATTTTGGCGAGAATCACAGAATTGATTCTCGCAATGATTCTACCAAAATTATTTTGCAAGAATCAAATTTGATTCATGTAAAATGTTTAGTAACAATATGTGGGTAATTAGATGGGTTATTTTGATATTGCTCACAAACTTATGTGATAAGAACCAAAATTGATAACTCCTAAGCTGCAATGAAACTACTCCCCTTAATCGGGTACCACTACCAGAGCATTCTTTGAGTAAGCTTACTGATAAATTGAAATGCATAATCATGCTCTAACTTTTTTTATTCAGAACATCATCTAAATGTAGAGAAAAATACAAAATATAAAATACATTTTACTGGCATTCAAACCATAGACCATGTTTTGATGGTCTATGTTCAAACTGAAATTGTAACTATTGCCTAATATTTTGTGAACGACGCTTATATTCCTGGAGTAGCGTATTATTATGCTTATGATTTGTTGTCACTTCTGAAACTGGGTTAAATCATTTACAAAATCCCTACCGCATAATATATGCCATACAAAGCTGTTTCTTGACTTCATAAAAGACGAGAAAATTGCCCCAAACAGAAAATAAATGCAAAAAAGCCTTACTCTTTATTGGAAGTCAAATTTGGCTTTTGGTTGCCATGGAAATTGCGCTGATTGCATTTGTGGCAAGCAAAGCTCCACACAATATTGGCCTTAAGAAATTGTGCATGATTTATGAAATTGGTTCATCAGTTAATGTGCAATCACAGAAATTACCCAAAGGTTAAGTATGTTATGATGTATGGGGATGGATGCCATTATTAACCATGTAAACATGGAATACACATTAGAGCAAAGCATTTGGCATATGATGGGGAAGTGGGGGAAAGCGCTGTGTGCATATCTTCATCCTCATGTAGACTTTTTTTGTAAACTGCTAGCTTATCGGGCTACTCCATTTTAAATCCACACTACCCTTGTGGAAGATTTAGCTGAAGTCTTCCACAGAGGGGGTATGAGTTTCGTATAGAATAGACAGTTGGGGAACTTCCATTTGAAATACTCACTCCGGTTGTGGAAGATAATAAGTAAAGCCATAATACAGGGGGAGTATGGGTTTCAAAATGATTAACCCTGACCAATTACATTACTCCCCCTGTGAAAGATATTTCCAAAATCTTCCACAGGGGTAGTGTGGATTTCAACTGGAATAGCCCAGGGAGCATCTGAAGAAGGACAAGGGTCTAAATGTTCCTAAGTGGGGTTTTGTAAACAATTTTACTGTATATTAAACGTGAATCTTTTAGATTTCTTCTTCATATATTTACAAAAACTATTTCTCTAGGGGCAGAATTGTAGCAGATCACAATCTAAAATTTGGTAGAATTAAACCACTTGACCCCCGAAGAAAACTGATTTAGTCAGATTTACTTGTCCCTCAAAAATGGCCAATGACATGAGCCCCAAAAATCCAAAATTATTCTTATTATTTTCATTTTTTCGTCTAAAATACTTCAAATCCAATTTCTCATGCAATATGCTTGGCCAATTGAGTGCCATAGATGGTATACTTCTCACACTCCCAAATATGAAAGCATACAGACCAGAGATTCCAAACTAACCCCAAGGTCTGTACCCTTAAACTACAATCACTAGGAATGACACAGCCAAAATGGATGACATATAAATTGACACCATCCATTGACAACTTTTAATGAATTGAATAAACAAACATGAAAATTCAATCAAGCGAATACTACAGGTAATGTGACCTTTGCCACCTATGCGCATCCCAGGAAGTGTAACTCCTATCCCAAGATCCTATGCTATGGGAATGACCTATTGACGCTTATTCTCTATTAATCTTTCATGCGCATGCTGAGTGAGACTGGCGAATGTGAAGGTCCCTATCAGACCGTAAGTCCTGACTTTGGTGCAGTCAAAATTGAGGCTTGTCGATCCGCGAGAATTGCCGTTTTAAGGGGAAAAAACATACTTTGGGCCATTTGTTGATAGTTGGGCTTCTTTTGAGGTGGGCCTCGTATTTCAATTGGTGCATCAAAATTCTAAAGGATGAATACTGAGAATGATACTTGTCCCTTAACATGGGATACTAACAACAGAATAGCAGAAGGCTAGATTTGAATTGGGTTTAGTAGAATGATGCACTCTGGGAAGTCAACAAATCATGGTGTACATGACACTTGATATGATTATGCACAACAGCAAGCACATCAACCGCATCCCATGATGCAATAGTTTCACAGTTACAGCGATGCATTCTGGGATATCACTATACACCTTGGGATGGGCATGTCTGATCATTCAAGGTAGGCCTACCAATTTCATGTGTCAATTCCTACTAGACAATGCTTTCCCATTGTCTCTCTCCATGCCCTGGAAAATTGCACCAAAACAAAAACTTAACAACTGCACCTTCATTCTTTTTTTTTTAAGTTCGCCCAAGAAAACTACCCAATTAGTTCTATAATTAGCTGTAAATACTAAACATATTGTTGTAGGGGTGTGCAATATACAAGGCCCTCATATCTATAGTGACCTTCTGTAAATTTGATAAGATCTCTTGCCTAAAATTTGTCATTATTCCATGAATATATGTTTTTACTTAAATTTAAAGGACTTATTCCTGGACGATTCCATTTTTGGTTTAGTTCTTAATCTCCCCAGAAGGCATCGTGGCCATTTTAGGTTGGTTTTTTTTGTAATATTTTTCTTGAAAGTTAAAGCAATAACATTAATTAACCCCATGAGAAATACCTGCCGATTGGCCAAAATGAATATTGTGTCCAATTTTGAACCAATCAAGGAGGGTATTAATAAGATCATCTGCAAATGCAAATTTGACCATAAATAGTTTAAAGCCTAGTCATAATTGGCAATTGAAATGAGCATTTCAAGTTATCAACCAATCAGAATGCTGTTAGATGTCCAGTAGTGTCCAGGAGTTAAGAGGGACCCCACCTAACTATCATACATGGTTGGCCAAGGTCAAAAAAATTTTATGGTGTTGGTCGAAAGGGCTTTGGGTGTAGATTGTAAAAATCCACTTTGCTCGCTCATATGTTACCCGTTGCCATGGTAACGACCCGAAATGTATTTTAGGTGATTTTAGCTCATTTCAGGCTGAAAATGCTGAAATTTGCCTAATAAAGAACGGGCCATAGCTCCATTATTCGAGAAGATAGAATAAATTTGATTAGATCCTTACAATGGACCATCTTTCTACTTTCCAACAAAAAATAAAAATTATTCATGTGGTGTTCGGTTGTATCTTTTTTTGACCTGAAAACACTTATAGTTTTGCCCTTTTGAAAAAGTGACAATTTTGACCTATTTTTGAGGTGCAAAAAAACTATTGGCCATGACTCCCAGAATATTGCAATTGTGGTTGTGAACAAAGCAGACCATGCCCCATTCAAAATTGATATAAATTGCTTGGGGGATTATCTCAGTAAAGCGGAGTGTTGCCAGAAAATAACACATTTGTTGAAAAGGGCTAAATTTGACTGGGAGTGTTTTTCCCCTGTATTTAAGTAATACTGAACATATTTATTATGTTTGTGCATCATGTTATCTCACAATTGAATGTTTTGGATTTAGATATTAAATATTAGACAAACTCAATTTCTATTTTGATATTTAAAGTGTTGCCAGCATTCAAAAACCTGCATTTTAAGGTATTTTAGTCAAATGACTAGTAATTGGCACATATTTAAAAGTCTAAAACCAAATGATAAAAGTATAATCACTTGGATTATACTTCTGAATGTTGATGTAGCAGGCCTTTCAACTCATTCAACAATAAGCTATGGCAACTGCAGTGTTGCCATAAAATAAGCAAATTTAGTACTTTCTTTCTACAGACTACATTGTTGTACCCTGATTTTTGGGAATTTGAGAATTCAATTCTAAACAAAGTGTATGTTTTAATGTGCTATATACACGACCTGTGTTAACAGAAAAAAAACACACTTCTGAGCTCTTCTGCATTGCAAACATTACAAATAATATGAATTTGTCTGCCCTATTTCTCCTAACAAGAGTTATTTAACATGCTCATGATCGGGGTGAATTTTGGTGGAAAACATGCTCCTTGCGCCGTTTCTTTCTTTCCTTTTTCTTTTCTTTCTTGCTCTCTCACTTCTCTTTAATTTTTTTTCTTTAATTTTTTTCAGGGGGCATTCTTCTCCCTGTCCCCACCCTTAGCTACGCTACTGCAAACAGAACAAAATGTTGACCCCGTTTTTTAGTCGGTGCATAACCACATAGTTTTATTTTTGATGCCTCTATTGAACAAAGAATTGTCAAAAGGTGAAAAGCATCAAAAGTTGCCCAATCGCGGATTTGCATCATTCTGCTTTACGCTGTATTTTATTGGCTCTCTATATATTTATGTTTAAATAATGTGAGTATATTTGGTTGAAACACAGCACAGGCTATATAGACATTTCCCAAAAAATTTTAAACACTTCTTTTAAACACTTCTTTTCTCTTAAATGAAAAAAAAAAAACATATTAGGAGCGGTAGAAACATTTCAACTTTGAAGACATGAAAACACCAGTGCGGATGGCGCTGGCATGCGTATATATTGAGAAAATATTGAAGATAAAATAAGCAAGAAACTGCAGCCTAAAATTAATGCTAAATCGAACCCTTGAAATATAGGCCTATTGAAAATCTAACTGGCAAAATCATGCAACAAAGAAGAAAACAATGGAATTAAATTGTGATTATCAATGTATCATTGCCCTCTATCCCACCTTTGTCCAGCTGATACAGTAGCGTAACCAGGATATGTTCAGAGGGAGGGGGAGCATATGGGGAAACATATGGGGAAAATAATATTAATTTCTTCAAAAGAGTCACAACCGTTTCCATTAATCTGGGACTTAAATTAATTATAGCAGTCATAATACTCCTAATTAGTCGGAGCATGGAAGAAGCTATCGGTTAATGCATTTCTTCAATGTAGCGTATGTTTGAAGTAATAAAATGGAATAAAAATAGTGTAATTTTAAAATGAAAAAAGAATTCTCTGTAATTCTTACAATTATCCTAGAATATATAAAAGTGTACTTGACATGCTTTGTACCATGGACGTTTAAGCGGGAGGACATGGTGGGCCGAGAATCCATGGGCCCCGGGGTTCAAGGGCCCCAAGCAAAAGAGAAAATGAAATGAAAAGGCAGGGCCGAATTTACCTTGGTCTGGCTAAAATTTGGAGTCCCCAAACTCACCGTGAGGAAGGCATGTGCTGCACGCAAGAGGTCAGTTTGGGTTACAAATTGGGTGCCTTCTATAAAATCGACAGTGGTGGCAGAAGCATTGCAAATTAGAGGAAGATAAGCATATTTTGTTCGATCTTACTAGAACATTTGTGAAATTAATTTTAACGTACCATTTTAGACCAAAATGAAGGTGAAAATTGCTATGTGAAGTTAGTATGATATTGAAGTAAAATTTTGCCATATTTTGGTCCCAAACGTGTTGTTGTGGGTAAGGAGAAGATACACAGGGCAATTTTGGGACCCCTCTGGCCCAATGGTAAATACTGGCCCTGCTAACATGTTGTCCCTAACATGCATGCTATATTGAGTTAGTAAAATAATTTTGACACACCCTATATGTTCTATTCATTTGTAATACACATGAAATCTATGGAATTGACTTGAATACAATAAACAATGCAATAACAAGATTTCAAGTGGTAGATTTAACTGTCACCATTTCTGCTGGGAATTTGGCCACTCAAGAATACACTCAGTCTACGGTATAATTTGGCACACCCTGTAAAATAAGCAATCATTTTAGTAGTTTCATGTCATATGAAATCATTCTGTTTTCAGACTAGTATATGCAGCTTATGTTCGCTTTTTTGCACACCCTGTAATATAGTGATTGTACATATAAGTAATTGACATAAATGTTTTAATTTTAGAAAGGGCAAACTGTGTAACTTATAGTTACTGGGAAATGATGAGATTGGCATAATACTATTCAACTTTTTGTGTGAAATTACTTTGTTACAACCTATATTACCTATCGATCACCCTGTATAATTATTCAAATGCTAACTAATGTAATGGCCATCTTTGAAGCATAAGATTTCCAGAAATGTATGGGTTTGCATACTTTTCTTGGAACTACATTTGAGATATAACCAAAAAGGTGATTTCAACCAAATTTCCAAATGTGCACCAATGGGGTACCAACTTAAATTTGATGACCAAGTAGGCCTACTAAATTTGATTATTTTATGGCAACACTGCAGTTGCCATAGCTTATTGTTGAATGACGTAAGGCCTGCACGTCAATATCCAGACTTATATAGTCCAAGTGCTTATACTTTATCATTTGGTTTTAGACTTTTAAATATGTGCCAATTACTACATGTAGTTATTTGACTAAAATACCTTAAAACACAGTTTTTGAATACTGGCAACACTTTAAATATCAAAATAGAAATTGAATTTGTTTAATATTTAATATCTTGATCAAAAACATTCAATTGTGAGATAACATGATGCACAAGCATAAAAAATATGTTTAGTATTACTTAAATACAGGATAAAAACACTCCATGTCAAATTTAGCATTTTTCAATAAATGTGTTATTTTCTGGCAACACTCCGATTTTACTAATATAATCCCCAAGCCATTTATATCAATTTTGAATGGGGCATGGTCTGCTTTGTTCACAACCACAATTACAATATTCTGGGAGTCATGGCTAATAGTTTTTTGCACCTCAAAAATAGGTCAAAATTGCCACTTTTTCAAAATGGCAAAACTTTAAGTGTTGCCAGGTCAAAAATAGATACAATCGAACACCTCATGAATAATTTTAATTTTTTGTTGGAAAGTAGAAAGATGGTCCATTGTAAGGATCTAATCAAATTTTTTCTATCTTCTCGAATAATGGAGCTATGGCCCGTTCTTTATTAGGCAAATTTCAGCATTTTCAGCCTGAAATTAGCTAAAATCACCTAAAATACATTTCGGGTCGTTACCATGGCAACGGGTAACATATGATCGAGCAAAGTGGATTTTTACAAACTACACCCAAAGCCCTTTCGACCAACACCATAAAAAAATTTTGACCTTGGCCAACCATGTATGATAGTTAGGTGGGGTCCCTCTTAAGTCCCAACACAGAAATGTCAAAATCCTGAGGTAGATCTAGTTTAGACACATGGCAAAATCGCAAACATTCAAGTAGTGCCAGCATGAGCTAATGCGTAGGTTTCGCACAGCCGCCCTCTATGCGCATGCTCGCTGCTCGCAATTGTGAAGTCGCGAGCGGAGAGAACTGAGCAAGTTCTAAACCCTGGGATCTAAGCCCTGACAGACATTAAGTAATTATCCATTGGTGGGACCTTATACACGAAAA
>NW_027305888.1:0-23861 GCF_039555335.1 Amphiura filiformis | reverse complement strand
ACTTACCTGGGAAGAGATGTATAGATTTCTGGGCAGACTTCAGGCAATCAGGACTACCCGCAGCAGTTTCACACACAGCTTGGCAACGCCCCCTCCACCCCTCTACCCTTTGGTTACCCTACTGCTACAAATTCTGTTACACTTACTTACCTGGGAAGAGATGTACAGATTTCTGAGCAGACTTCATGCAATCAGGACTACCCGCAGCAGTTTCACACACAGCATTTACCAATGGGATATCCTATAATATCATTGAATAACAGAAGTAACAAAATTAAGACATGAGAGTGAGTGGTCTGATTGTCAAGACAAGAGTTGGGAACTGCTGGTAAACATTTCATGAATAAATCATGTTGGCAAACCTTCATTGATAATTGACTGAATATAGGAGGGGTAGGTGGCCACACGAAAGGAAATAATTTTAATAGCCAATCTTGTGTTGTTGTTGTTGTTTTCTGGGTGATCAGCTTATAAATATTGGGAATAAATTCTGGCAGCAAATGAGATTAAGATAACAGAATTGGTTAAGTGACATCTTTATCAAACTATCTAGGCAATGACTGAGGAGGGCAGCAGATGAAGATTTGCAGAGGGTGACATTATATTATACATAAATTAAACTATTTGAATTCCAATTTTGGTAAATCATGATACACACCTTGCAGGAGGTGAATGTTTCCAATGCTGTTTTGCTGTAAGAAACTGATTTCTGCAAAAAATCAAGATTACATGTTTAAATCAAGATTACATGTTTAGAATAAACATCACAAACATTAAATGTATTGAGTGAAAAGTTTAAAATAATGGCGGTATTGAAATTTCATATCATATTCTGCTACTTTCTCATCTTACATTATGTTTATTCTGAATGTTTTTACTACTGTAACGCGGCTGGGCCGCGGGGTGAATACTGAGAATCCAGAACCTGGAACGACTGGACAAAAACTGTACGAAATGCCATCTAAAATGGTGAACTACTGTTATTGCTAATTTCACTGGTTCTTACTCATGGCGGGAGCTTTCGACTGATGCCAGCTTGTCTATCAGTTTGGCAATTGAGCAATTTAGGCCAATCAGAAGTCAAATTTCTTTGGGATATAAAAATCAATAAATAAATCAGAAAAATAATAGGCTTCAGCCTATTTAATTAATTTTGAAGTCACTGGCAGATTTTCCACATACTTTCCTTGATTCTGAAGTATAGAACTGCACAATTGATAGAATAAACAGGAAGGTCCTTTTTAATTTATAAAAAACGCACAGTGTGCCTTTAATCCATAACACAAAAATTCAGAGCACAATTTCATGCCTGAAATTTACCACCAATCTGGCCCATGCATGCATGCACGCACATCATAATGGGCTATTCCAGATAAAATATGCACCCCCCCTATAGAGGGCAAAATGGTTTTTTTCTAAAATGTCTGGAATTCCAAAGCATACTTGAGGAAGAAACCTGGATTTCCGGCCCTGTTTAGTGCATGTAAAATCTGGAAATCCATGGAGGGTATAGAGGGTTTTTAAAAAATGTAAAAAAAAAGTTGGAATTTTCAATAAATATACAAAAATAAATCTGGAATTCCATTGCCCTCTATAGAGGGTTTCTAAAGATACCCAAATAAAATGTTGGAATTTTTCAATTGACTAGCAAAAAGTCTGGAATTCCATGGAGGGGTATAGAGGGTTTTAAAATTATCAAAAAAAGTTGGAATTTTCAATTGACTTACCAAAAAAAATCTGGAATTCCATCGCCCTCTATAGAGGGTATCTAAAATTACACAAATAAGTTGGAATTTTTCAATTGACTACCAAAAAGTCTTGAATTCCATGTTAGGATTTTTAGAGTTATTTTAGGCGTGTATAGGTGTTTATTGTTGTAAAGGTTACATTATATTTGCTTTATCTGCATTTATTCCAAGTCATCTATGATGTTTTACATGTATAGGCCTAATATAGGCCCACCACCAAGCGTGTGTTTGGCAGTAACCAGGCCCGTGCACGAGGGGGGTGTGGGTGCGACTGCACCTCCACAAATTTGCAAAAGTATTCAAAAAGTCCCAAAATTGAAGCATTTGCGTTTTTTTATGGTTTTTTGGTCAAAAAAGGTCCAAATTTGGGGGGAAAAGTCCACATTTCACAAAATCGCCCCCCTTTGGAAAAAAGTCCACTTTTTCAAAATCAGCACCCCCAAACAAAAAATCCTGCGTTTGGGCCTGGCAGTAACGCACATGAGGTTTTCAAAGTCTGGTTCAGGGTCTCGATTCTCTGACTGTTTTAAAATTTAATAACTAATTCCCCAGTTTCCCCGATTAGGTGGATTATTTCCCGATCTTTTTGACAAAGGGGGGGCACATCCCCTGTCCCTTGGCGCATACGCCACTGGTGTTGGTATCCTAGGTAACCACTAAAATTAAGCTTCTCGTTTGTGAAGGGTTGCTGTTCTCCTTACAGGTTTTCAATAACAATATGTGGTATGTAGGCCTACTAGTTTCTATATTAGGCCTAAAAAATGTTTGATTGGCGTAACATAATTTTAACATTCTTGTTAAACCGGGTCTTTAGGTCCATGAACTGAACCACACAAAGGGACGCATACTCTGTCGGCAGCACACATTTCGAACTATAAAAGGATTGTATCGTGAAACTCAGTTTCTTGCTTCAGCTCTTTCTAAAAATTCATTAGGGCAAAATTCTTTCTTTATGTCCTTAATTATTCTTTATTTATTCCTGTTCTTTCTTTCTTGAGGCCTAGATCTTTTTACCCTACTTTACAACACGAATATTGTTGTATTGTCAATGGAAGTCCGTAGAACGTTAAGCCTAATGGCGCTTATGGGCCCCTTTGATATAACTGGTATTTTAGACACAAACTTAAAGCGCCCCACAAAATTCCCACCAGCAAATAAGGGCATGCACACACCCTTAATTCTTGTTGTGATTTTTAGAGGAAGTAGCTCTCTCTTTGTACATGAAATTTACCCCAAGGCAAAGGAGCCATGTGCGCCATTAGCGTAACGTTACTGTACATAGAATTCAAACTTTCTTACTTTGGTTTGAGCTGAGACTAAAATACCTAAAGCCTCAAATGTTGTTTTTATATTAAATACATACCTGTATTTGAATGAAATAGATATATTTATAATAGGCTGCATGATAAATACATGAAGCCACATCAAGTAGAACGAGTGCAACCTTGCCGCAGTACCTTGTACTACGCAGGTGCTCCTTTGTTAAAAGGAATTCCCTGATTGGGGAGTGGACATCAAAGAGCTCATATCTAAATTAGATTTGGGGACTGTTACTTTTTAAAGTTTCAACGTCCGTATACATACGACATGTAGCCTATGAATAAAATACGACATGAATCAAGTAATAATAAAGTGACCTAGTTCTTTCCTTGCCCTGTTATAGCTATTATTATAAGATGAGCTCAAAGTGTATATTTCTACATTTTGAGCTCAAAATATTTAATCAATGATAATAGGGATATCATTATGTCTATACTGTGATGCGAAGCGTTGTGTGTGGGGGTGTGGGCTGTGGGAGTGAGTGTGATGCTGTTTTAAACAAATAGGCCTATAAAAACAAAATCTTCGCACAAGCTAGAATGAAGAGTGAAGACCCAAGTCGGGCTGGGGATCACCATTGCAGGGGATGAACCTATCGACCCACACCACTCTTCGTCATACATAAATTCCCCCAGCCACATTTCCCTAACATAATATGAAATTTAAAAAAAAAAGGAAATTTAGTTCGGCAGAGGTGGGGCTCGAACCCACGCTGCACCGCTATCATGTATACAGTATCGACATATTACCAGCGCCTGTACCCTGACCAACTGACTTGTTGGGGCCATCTTGAAAATTTGAACATATAATCACAACTTCAATTACTTCATTACTTCAACATACCACGTGACAAGCAAAGACAGAAAAGCGTCATACTGCAGTTACTGTCCATTTTCCTATACACAATACACAGTGCTCTTACCGTTGACGCAGTAACCTCTACAAATAGCGTATGTTAGAAGTATGGGTAATTGCCTAGTTAACGTCGGTGTGTGAAAAATAACCGCCAATTCTAGAAAATATAGTTTTGTAACATGTCCTAAATTTTTAGCTAATTTAGATGTTTGGAAATATTCGTACTTTGGTGTTTTAGGAAGGATATGTAAGCGACAGATAACACCAAAAAATATGAAGAAATTATTTCCAACCCGTGTTAAGTCTGCAAACCACCATGCTTCTCATTTTCAAGAACGCTGGTTAACAATAAGCAGAGTATTGTCTCATTTAGTAAACAAAAGCCCACACAGAATTGTTCTCTAGCGTTCGCTTTATAATCGTTCACCCAACTGAAACTATAATACCAGCTCATTGCTCCATTGTACATGTAAAGCAGAAACATATGTTGCGTGTATTTAACCAGAGAAGATATGATTTAATCAGTTGAGCTGTTTTCAATGAGTGTTATCTTGGTTTAATAGCTTTTAATGGGGTTTAAGTCCTGCAAAGGTCGTGGTGAATTCCACTGTAGACATGACTGCATCATGTACCGTATTTTGGAATTTTATCTGCTTAAAAACATTAATGTGTAGAGCTACCATTAGGCCTATTAATATTGTTGAATTCTCAGGCGCATACAAACAATACGAGGGCCTATGATACATACACAATTCATTTCGTGCATGCACGTGCCCTGCAAGGTAGCGAGCCTAGCCTACCATTTTTCTTGTAAGACGGTCTGGATTCGTAGTCCACGTAGGTCCCCAAAGTTCTTTCAGATATTAAAAGATTAAATTCCCATAAAGACGAAACAGTAATCTTTAGTGGGGACCTACGTAAATTTTACATAAAATTTCCGCCATCAATTCAGTGTTCATTTTTATTATTCAGAAAATATTTTGGCGTATATAAAATTGAAATAAATTCTCTGCTTCCTAAACCACATAAACTGAAGCATGATTGGGTATCACGAATCGCTATATATGATGTACAGTTAATATTCAAATATTCTTTTACACATTATGATGCTTCAGTTTTTACACAAACAAGAATTTGTCTTTAAAAAAGATAAGTTCACGGATCAGGTGTATAGTACATATACTTTGAGCTACTTTGGTCTAACATTTAATATTCATATCTAACCTACTCTGCACTTATTCAACAATAAATAAGTGATATGAGGCTTAATAATGATACCTGTGTCTTGACTCTGAAAAACAATATTTTTTTAAACCTCATTTTGCATTTAGTTTTTTAAGCCACCTCGAAGCCACCTACACTACAGGATCTCATTTTGCATTTAGGGTTTTTATTGCGTTGCAAAGTAGCAAAACTTTCTGGCCCAATTCGTGACTGGAAAAGGCTATCCCTCTTACAACCTATCAACAGGTCTGATTTCTATAATGAGGTGTCACCGGGTTTCATGAGATAATAATACCAAATCTAAACACCATGAAATTCAATACATCACGACCAAGCTCACATTGGGCGCCCCATTCTTTTTTAAAGGAATTTTTATTAAGCCACCTCCAGGAAACAAATTTGGCTATAAACTACTAAGTATAAAGTCTAATAAATAAATAAAATAAATAAAATAAAATGAAAATTGTACATGTATGCAAGATGCCTTATTACTAAAGTAAACAAATTACACAGCCATTTGCTCTTGCTAGTTTTTGTCAGGGTCAGGGATATTTGTCTCATAGTCCTGCTTTTATGAACACTAATATTATACAGGTTACTACACATGGGTTATTACAAGAGTCAATAAACATTTGACCAATTAACTATAGATAATGGACTTAGTTTTATGCAATGTAGTTATATTGAACCTTTTCTGAAGTAAGTCGCCTGCTGCATAGTTTTATTTACAGATGATATGTTTACTTTGTGATTAGGCCTGACCATGACCTGCTAGTTTGATTAACCAATCAGTTATGTGCATTGTCAGCATGTGATGGTTATAAGCCAATTGCAAACATATTTATAAAAAAGGCTAAAAAATTCCTACACTGAGCAGACTCTTTGCTGGGTTTAAGGGCTAAATAGTAAGTTGTCATGTGGGGCAAGATTAGATAAAGGCATACAAACTAGGGTATGAGATATTAGGAATTATTTCCTAGCCTCTTAACCACAGGGTTGGGCTATATAGCTATTCAAGACACAGGGTATGTAAGGGATAAACTGTGCATATGAGATGTGGGGGCAAATGGCATCATTTCACTGACATGAAAAAATATTTCATTGAAAACCCTCCCACTCAGCTATTTTAAAAAGGTAATCAGGCTTCCTCAGCATATCACATGTGTTATGGTATTATTTTGCGAACTGCCCCGTGGTACTTTATGGAGGGGAGACTTTTATTTAAATACGGTATAAAGGACGAGTGGCCAGTATTCGGTAGGGTCTACATAGCTTTACAAATTCAGAGTCTTGCAATTATGATTTTAGAGCCAAAGGGGTAACTATATATTATAAAATTATAAAAGTTAGAAAGTCAGTATTAAAAGCAAGTCAGTAAGATACACCTCTACACTACAGGCTGCACTCCATAGTAGGCCCACAGCTAAAAAGCGACACTGACAGAAAAAAACTTTAAAAAGGGAGAACTTTTTCATTTTATTTTTTTTTTCTACAATGCAAAATTGATCATTAAGAGGAGGAAGCAAATTGTATTGCCAATATGTTAACTTTAATTTTCCACTTTTATACAAGAAATAAAAGAAGAAGATACAAATTCCTTTAAAAGGGAAGCCAGCTTCAATGCAGAAGAGGTCTTGTAATTAGTTTAGGTGGAAGGCATTTTAGGATCACTCTTTTTTATGATCCATCATGTTCCATGACAGTCCGGGATGACAGTCCACCAAACCAGGTGGTGGTCGCATTGCATTTTCATCGTCAACCGTGTAATTGAATGGGATTATTTTGAAAATTTAAAACGCTTGAAATTTCACAAACAAATAGGCCTATATGTTAATAAATAATATAAATACAAGCTAAAACCATGGGGGTTTGATAATAAACCCCCAAAACTAACCAGTATTTGGAAAATGCCATACGGCCGGGCCGTTTCACAAGCTGCCGGCTCTATCATGCCATTCGCCGCCTGCTCCAAACCATCAATGATAAGAACATGCACACAGAAAAACCAAACATTAACTCCTATAACTTCCTGTCAACTCTTTAATTAATTACTCCAAATTGTTCTGTCTTTTTGTCTTTTCTGCCTTTTAGGCCACCCTTAGCTCATTATTAATATAAAGAAATACACTGCAGTTTTTAGTTAATTGGCTAAAAACTGCCATCCTACTTGCCTTATACATGCACATTAATTTTATATTAATTTATATATTAATTCGCAATTTATACATAGCACATTATAAAATGTATAAAGATTGATATTGTTCAATAGGCCTACATGTATATCAATTGTACCCATATCAAAAATAGGCCTTGAATTTACATCGAATTTTTCCTGTTGAAAAGACAAAACTGATGTTTAAGATATCAATTATTTCATAAATGACATTTTGAGTCATTTTTATCCATAAAACGATACAGGATATAGGATATTTTTACTTTGACTTTTAGGTCCATAAAGGTTTTAATCATGTTATTATCAATACACTCACATCTCATGCTGTGTTGATCTCCAGGAGGTCTGCAAATGTAAATCTAAGAACGCCTGATAACAAGGATACTATCATTTTCTTTCGTTGATATGCTGTGGAAACTATTATAGGCCTGGCATATATATAACTTTTAATGTTATATTTCCTTCAAACCATAACTTTTGAAATTCTCACTCGTTTTCATTCGTTAAAACGGCAAAGCATACTTTCTTTTTCTTACAAATCGAATAACAGGTCTTACATATGGGCAATTCCATGTTACTCGCGTTACATTTTGATAAAATCAGCACATTCAATGTCATATAAATACAATTGAACAAGGAGTTGGTTTATTCATCTTCTCTCCACATGTACTCACTGACCCAATGTATCAAATCACATAAACTTTAATTTTGTAAATAACTAGATGAAACATTTATAGCAAAAAATGTGATTGTGACTCGCGTTACGAAAAATTACACCTTCAAAATTAGGCTTTTACTTGTTCAATATTTCTCCTCAAACAAACAGCTGCAGACAAAAGTTTATACTACTAAGTAATTACCTTATATCTCAGCTGTATTACAGAAACAAACACCAAGTATATTTGAGATTGGTATTTTTAAAATGGCCAACTTTTGCTAAATTGGTGCGTGACTCGCGTTACGTGACTCGCGTTACGCTCACTATTTTGATTACATGGTCCCACTTTGAAAGCTTTAAACACGCTCACTTTCATTTCCATTGTGGTCAGTTTTACTTTAGCACTATAAAAATACTGTAATTCAACATTAAAAAGGACCCTCTCCTCTGGGGTAGGATGGTGGGGTGGTACGGGGGCTAATGATGGAAATTTAAAAAAACTGGCAATTTGAATAAGAATACAATTTTCATACACATTTATTACATAAAATGCATTGAAAAACTGTATGGAAACATTCATATACACCAGGCACAAAAAGAAACTTGTCAATTATAGTCATCCTTGCTGTTTAACAACCTGATCATTTTGGATTATTCTGAAATATACATTTTGTTAATTGGACTTTGCTTTCTCACTTGACACCCTGTTAGTAAAAATTGAACAAGAATTGACCACGACATACGCCTCCAAACTCTCAAACCCCAAAATTAAAAGTTGCAATTTCAACTATTTTCAATGGGATGCATCGTTGTGTTGTACACAAGCACCACGGGCCGATAAAGCACACAGTGTAACAGCACAATTGAATCGTTAAAATTGCAACTTTCGATTTTGGGATTTGGAGGCACATATCTTGGTCAATTTTTGCTCGATTTTCATGAACAGGATGTCAAACGAGAAAGCAAAATCCAACTAACAAAATGTATATTTCAGAATAATGCAAAATTATCAAGTTGTTGAACAGCAAGGGTGACTATAACTGACGAGTTTCTTTTTGTGCCTGGTGTATATATGCAAAACTGATATAGACCATTTATGGTTTGCAAAATGGGTTCCTAAAAATTCTCCATATTTATGTGCAAAGAGGGGTAAGGATTTTTTGGCAGGCTGAGAAGAGGATCAAGCAATTGATGGCAGGCTGAGAGGTGAGGTCAGCTTATTGCAGAGCCCCTAGTAGCAAAATATAAAAGGCTGTCGCTGATCAATGTGGAACACATTCCTCAGACTTGATTTATTCATCTTCTCTTTACATGTATCAAATCACGTAAACTTGTAATTTGTGAATAACTCTATGTGACTATGTAACATTTATTGGCAAAAATGTGGTTGTGACTTTTGTTACTAAAATTACCCCTTCCAAATTGAGCTTTTACTTTTTCAATATTTCTCCTCAAACAAGAAGCTGCACACAGTTTACCTTTTACTGCAGCTATACTACAGAAGCAAACATTGAGTACATTTGAGTTTGGTATTTTTAAAATGGCCAACTTAGCGCGTGACTCGCGTTACTGACTGTTACACTTACACTCACTATTTGATAACACAGCTCAATTTGAAAGCTCTAAACATGCTCTATTTAATTTATATTGTGGAATTCAACTTTAAACATGACCTTCTGTTCTGGGGTTAGGTGGAGAAACTGGGGTGGAATGGTGGCAGTGGGTGTTTATAATGGGTGTTTATAATGGAAATTAGTCAAATTGTAAATTTGAATTCACAGATGGGGACAAAAACAATTTCCAGTCCTGCAATTTGTTAAGTGATGTACAATAATTATGAGTCCTGGGGAGGGTAAAAGTGGGAGGGAGAAGTTTTAGTGATTATTTATGGATTATTTTCTAGCCCTACTGTATAGAGAGCTGTATAATATGTGTGACTCGTGTTACAATATCGTGACTCGCGTTACATTGTGACTCGCGTTACCATTTTGAATAGTCTGCCTCTGGTGGTACATTTGTAGCAAACCAAAAACCTTATGAAATAATTATGAGTTATGACCCAAACCAGGAGGAAAATGAAAGGGAACATTTATAACCCTTTAGATTTTTTACTGCATTAAAAAGTTGTTCTTTTTGTGACTCGCGTTACATGCTTAACATTATACAATTTGCCGTGCCATCCTGACCATTACCAACCCAGCTTCCTAATTTTTTATTTTTTATTTTGACAAATTATGTATCAAACAACACTATCACAAAAAAGAATTGTTTTTGTTCCATATATTAATGAGAAAAAAAATTAATTACTTTTGACTATCTGCTATTAACAAGATGTAGGAAAATACATTAAATCCTTCAAATCAATGAAAAAAAAAAATACTGCAGCTGATATTCATTTGAAAATTTCTTTTTGTTAACTTTAAAGGGTGTATAATCAAAATATATCATCAATCATTGCCAATTGCAAAGTTCATATTTTTGAAAAAATGTCATTTTAACATGGAATTGCCCATATATATTTTCACCATAAAAAGTTCCGCAAAGTAATTCAAACCAATGCTAGTACCCCGTAATCTCTTTAGCAAACAAAGACGATCTCCGAATTAGATAGCCAGCTCTTAGCTGGCGAAAATCAGAATCCCTCAAAGGGGCAGGGACAGAGTTGTTGTTGTTGTTTTGGCCAAATAATAATTTTATTGTTTTGATTACGTTCGATAAATTTGGTTTTACCATAGACCATTTATCTTTCCTATTTTGGAGATTATAAAAGACATAATGTACGATTTTGGTAAAATTTTAATTTTGTTCTTCTTTTTTGTCAAAATTTACTATGATTACATAATATTACTGCTACGGTACTAGTAACACTTTATCTGTCAAGGTAGACTTCTCCGTAGTCCACTTGCCCATTTTGCATACTCGGGCCATTACATTTAAAGCATAAAACTCTGATTTATATTGATTTGTGTGCAACTGATAGATTTTCACATCTGTATCTGATCTTTTCAGTCACCGCACTCCCTCTGTTAGCTTCCAGGATTTTCGGGGTTCGCTATCAATAAACTGGTACTTCCAAAATCAGAATTGTTCAGTATTAAAGTCAGCCATTATAATTATGCAAGATAATGTTGCATTCAGTTACTTTTATTGTCACTAATTATCTGATATTTTTAACTCTTTATGACCATTTTACTATTGAATACTTTAATTTTAATAAACATCAGTATAATTTTGTATTCAACGAAATGGGTTCATCATGACTAATAATAACATATTTTTAATAAAATTCGACTATGGCATAGTCTACTGTCAAGGGGTCTTCTGATCATTTTAACCTGAGACTAGTAAACCAACAGTCTCAGGTTTACTAGTCTCAGTTTTAACTAAGCGAAAATAATGAGGTAAAAAGTAAAAACCGACTTAGCAGCTTAACTGTGGAGCTTTGGGGATCCCAGTTTTATTATAAAACCTCTAAATTTTACTTTGGAGGCTTAGTCCTTTACATGGTATTTCAGATAGCATTGGGCAATTACAATCATGTAAGAAGTGCAAATTTGAGCAAAATATGCAGCAAATGATAGCTTTACTGTAATACCAGAAGATGGGAGAAATATCTCTTTTGCTGATCAAGCAGACCCCCGATCCAAAACAGCCTGGAGTGACTGTGAAGACTGCATGTATTATAAACACAAGTGTGTATAACTTTGTTTGCCAAGTCATGGAACCTTTTAAAATGTGTTTGAAGAGCATAATTAATATCCATGGTTAAACAAACAACCATGAACAAGATCTTGTTCTGTTTAATACATGTACTGCTCTGTGGTTTAGGTTGTGCAAATTACCAGTTTCGTTTGATTTTGTTTACTTACGTTTTTTAATCTCCATGTGTTATTCAACCTTTTATGTTCACTCAGCATGCAGGAGAATTTTAGATGTGCTAGAACATTGTAGGCTTTACAAAAGCAAAACTTTAATGATAATTATAATGAGTAGTAGAAACGAGATGCAGGGTATCTTAATATTTTAATGACATTATCAATCAAAGTTTTTTTCCTCCATCCCCTATACACAAAACCCAATGGCATATAAATATTTAAATTCCTCATCAAATTTATAATATGCTAATTAATCACATCGTGTGAATAATAAAATAATAAAACAATAAAATGGATGATATTTGATATTACCATATTTTGCATAACATCAGAGAAGATGAGCTCATCTTCACATGTATTTCGATTGAACATCTGCATTTTGTTCCATTCAAAGAACAGTAGTTTTAGCTAGTACGATATTGGATTCATATAGGCCTATCCTCAGATGTTATCAACTCAGACAATCCATAGAGGCGAATTAGTCTGACATTTGATATGTAAGTTGAACATTTTCCAAAAGAAAAAAATGAAAAAAAAACTCAATGTCCGGATTTTTTTAGACGGGGAGCATCATTTAATATAAATCATTTTTAATAATAGTAATACCGGTAATATGCACTTCTTGATTTATGCTTTTGGATTTTTAAATGTATATTTAGAGTCCCTCTTTCAAATTTTATATTTATGTGTAATCTAGCTATATCATAATTTGCTGATACTTTGGTCAAAATTTACATTAAAATGATCAGAAAAAAACTATTATTGTCAAAATTTCTGTTTTCCCAGCAAACACAAAAACGTTTTAAAAACGTTTTAAATAAGCTATATTTTGGCCTTTGGTTAAGGTAAAAACGTTTTAATAACATTAAAATGTCGGGTTATATTAAGGTCATGATAACGTTTTAAAACGTTTTGTATGAAAACACACTACAACAATATTTTTAAATGTTTTCAAAAAATGTTATTGTAAACTATTTTTGCAAACATCTTTGCCAAATATTGTGTCAATACTTAAATAACATTATGTTAAAATATTTGAACCCAGCAAACACAGAAATGTTCTTAAAATGTTTTTTTCAAAACCTTTTAATAACATTTTAATGTCGGGTTATATAAAGGTCATGAAAGCGTTTTTAAAACGTTATTGAAAATATTTTGGGCAAACATTTTCGTAAAATATTTTTTCAACCCCAAAATAACATTCTGTTTAGAATGTTTTGTATCAAGTTTTCAAGAATGTTTTGGGAATGTTATTAAAACGTTTTTATACCCTTTATATAACCCGACATTTAAACGTTTTCTGTAAAACATTTTTGTTTGCTGAGCAGTAGATTATCAAAAAATGTTTTTATGGTTATGAAAACGTTTTATACTCTTAATATACCCTTTATATAACCCGACATTTAAATGTTTTCTGACAACCTTTTATAACCTTTTGCGAATGATGTCGAAAACGTTTTGTGTTTGCTGGGTTAGTGTCATGTTATTTATTGTATTTTTGGCGACAAAAAAGAAAAACCCACCCTATTCTACGGGCGGACCTTTCAACTTCAAGTATAGGGTCGGGTGTTTTTTGTACTTGTATTTCTAGAGAGAGGCTATCTTGAAATTACCCTAAAATATCACCAAAATCTGAAGAATTTTTTAATACCAACATATTTTCTATGATTTAAGCAAAATAAATGTTTTTTTTTTTTTAATTCTCAAAAATACAAATTCCGGGTCGGTTTGCCCCTTAGATAAGTGTTTTTTTGTAGCCTTTGATACTATTAATTTTTTTTTTAATTTGCAACATTTTATAAAACTTAACAAAATATTAACAAAACTGATGCTAAACTTAAAATTTGTATCCATCATTGAAAATCAATCAATTCCGGAAATTAAACCTGTTATTAAAACCCCAAGCCACGATGGGTTGATTTGTTTTTAATACACAGAATAATATTTTCCCTCAGTTTATTAATACGGTAGCTACCCAAATCTGCTAAAATAAAGCACACAGTAAATTTGGAAACAGATAACACTTTGTACTGCATGGATGAAGTGTATGCGCACTATGTCCCATGAACAAACAATTATGTAATAGTATTGACTTTTGTTGAACTTGTGAAAGGTCAGTCCAGAGAGTTTCTCTGCTCGTACTTAATTACTGTTTAAGTGGTAATTTTTCGCGTACAGTTATTGTCGCGATTTGGAGTTACAGAGACATTTTGCAATTGTTATTTTCGCGATGCTTAGTTTTGCCCTATACTTGCAATACATTATTATATATATTAGCGAGGTGTTAATTTCGTGGATGGAACTCCATTCGCGAAATCCATAAAAATAAACCCCTCATGAAGTGTGCTTGCTTTCTGTGAACTTGTTTTCATTAACTTAAGATAGTGCACTTGCTTTAAACTGTTTCTTTACTCAATGAAACTCTCATTAATTGAGTAAAGAAACAGCTTATTTTCAGGGCAACCATTTTCTTGGGGGTGACTTCATTTGGAATCTACATCCCCTGTGTGAGAGACTAAAGTAATGTCTTCCATACAGGGTGTATGTCTTTCAACTGGAATAGCCTAAAATGTGTATATCATATACCTGGTATATGGCCGGATTTACCTTTTGATGGTCCTGTGGGCAAGGCAACATGATTGTCGCAGATCTACTCACTCAAATGGCTTTACCAAGATTGGCAATTTGGTCTAAAATAGGCCAAAAGGGAGATGCAAATTGTAAATTTTGTCACAACATATCTGTCAACTGAGCAGGGAGGGGTCTGATTAAGCCACCCTGCGACTTGTTTTCCGATCAAGTTGGTGTACCCTCTTTTCTTTCCTACTAATAATTAGGGCTTACTCAACAAGAACTGAAGAATGTTGGTTGTCATGGTCACTTGGGCTGTCAATCATGATGATTATAACTACTAGTACCACCAACTTGTGGGGGAGAAAACGCCCCAACATACATTATGCACATACATAATGACAAATTGCATTAACCTGGAAGAGAATGGAATTCCTGATATCTATTTGCACAAAAGGCTGGAAATCCCGACAAATTACTAACAAAACCATCTGGAATTCCAGCACCTCAATGGACAAAAATATGGATTATTTTATTGACCAGAGGCAAAAAAGTCTGGAAATCCAACCAAGGATAAACACAATAAACCTGGAATTCCAAAACCCTCTATGCCTTCAGACTAACAAAATGGTGGAAAAATCTGGAAATTTTGCGCCAAGCATAGGCAAAATAGGCTGGAATTTGGAACAGCATAAGTAGGAATAGGCTGGAATTCCGAGCCCCAAAGACCACCAAAAAATCTGGATTTCCGTTGCCCTCTATAGGGGGGGTGCATGTTTTATCTGGAATAGCCCAATGCAAGGCCAAGCTTAGCCTTTCTTGAAGACTAGGAACTTCCCCTTTTATATTCTATCGTAATTAAATTAAGATGATCAAACCATTGTTTTATCAGTCACGATGAACCAAGATGTCCAAGAGAAGCAGAAGGCAGAGCCTAAGTAAGCTTAAACTTTCCAGGTCACCTACAGGCGATAAAAGGCGCAAGGCTCAGCAGCCTAGGCCATCTAAGCTTACCAATTATGACGATTTGTGACTGTAAAGATGCTAAAATAGTGCAGTTCTATAGGCCTACCTTCGATGAAGACAATTAAGCATTCATGGGAACCAAATTCACAAAGCGGAGAAAGCTAGCCTTGAAAAAGGCTCGATGATGATGGATGGATGACAACCCATTTTACACAGGACTATGGCTGACATGGCTGTCGTCTGCTACATTTTGACCATCATTTTTGGCTGAAAGTTCCCATAAATTGCATTAAATGTCTTCCACATCGAAGCTGAAATTTACTGAACCAATGTCAAGGAAAGCGAGGCTACGGCAGTGAGTGGCAATCACTTCCAATGCCCGATGAGTCTCATTTCAAATCTACAGACGGGCTGACCAGGGCGTGACTGCCCCTGGCAGCGTCAAACCAAAAAGTGAGCAATTTTGGCGAGCAGCCGCTTTTTATACGAGCAATTTATCGCGAAAACACTTTTCTGATTGACTGAAAAACATGAAAAACGAACGCGGCACAAACCCAGACAAGCGAGAATCCGACCATAGACATCCCCAGACGGGGTCGATCTCCAGAATAAAAAGCGAATTTGACAGAATCTTTACTAGATTCAGAGAATTACACCCAAAATCGACAAAGAACTGGCAACTAGTAAATAAATCAAAACTTTCCTAGATCAAAAATATGCACGAAACACATCATTTTAAATCAATTAAGTTACGCTGAAATTCAATTCAGATTTCAATAAAAGTAATTTTGATAGTATTTCCACCTGTGCTTTGCCATAAACTTTTATTAATTTGCACAATAAAATAATTTGAATCATGAAAATCTGGCGATCAAATCAGTGACTGGTGAGTAATACAATACTCTTCATTCAGTAAGCTTATAAAAATGCATGACCAGAACATCGAAATTGAGGACTCATCAAAATTTGGTTATAAAATCATGACAACTAGTCCAAGAGAGATAGGTACGTGTAACAATACAAAAATAAGACCATAAGCCTCACACGAGCTCAAATAACCAATTTTAGAGAATGAGCGAAAATCCATTTTAGTTACACTGCTTACAGTAAATATTTTATTACTCCCTGGTCCGGTAGCGCTGGCGATAGCATGGAAGAGGCAAAGTCTCCTTTACGCGCCAACAACCAATGGGTCAACCGTCTTGTTGTCAAGACCGTTGATCAACCAATCAATGTGATTGTTTATCACTTCTGTGTTAATGCTTTGCACGCTTAATGCACAGCACAGATCAGGGAAGTAATAAAAAAATAACTGTAAATCTGTGATCCCTTGTTTTATCTACCTCCATCATTCACTGAACATTGTATAAAGCTGGTTTGTTTCTGTCCATTTGAAACCCCAACTTTAAACAAGTAGATAAAAATTTTTTTTTTCCATTTTGTGTAATCATGGGCACGTCAGAATTTTTCAGAATTTATTTTGTTAACAGAAAGTGAAAACATATGAAAAAATTGTGGTCATCTAAATTGTACACAGATGTGTAGTTTAACTACAATTCACCCCTTTTACTTGTCAATTTTTTTTATGCTGGATTTATTGCTTGGAAACATTTTTCAATTAAATCAAGAAATTCAACTAAATTTCTTCAAATCATTGCAGCTTAAGATAAATATTTTACATCACATGACTGTCATCTATGGATGAGTTATACAGATCGAATTGAACTATTTAATTTGTGTGATAGTAAAAAGAATACAAATTGTTGTATTTCACTTCACTTGTCAACCAACTTTAAAACCAAGTAATCTACCTTTAAATTTGGAATGATTAATATCATAAAAGAATTGCCTAATCGCGCTATGGGCTCCCTTGACATAAGTGGAATTTTAGGCACAACCTAAAAGTGCCCTCCCGTAAAATTCTCACCAGCAAATAAGGGCATGAAACCGTAATTCTTGTTGGGATTTTAAAGGAGGGAGTGCTCTATTTACCCCAAGGCAAAGGAGCCCAAGTGCGCCATTTGGCGAAACTTTACAGTATTCAAACTATCAAACACTTACGCAGTTTTATATATAACTAGATTTCACGGTTCTCAGGTTGGGTGGTTCTCGTGATAGGACTTTCTCTGATTACGCAACACCCGTTACCCATAGGCCTACCTGCCCTGACCTTTTAAACTAACTATGATATACGTCTCTCAATGATCAAGACTCAATTAATTTGACACAATAATCAACTTAGTAGTTTTGTAGCTGTGACGCTTACTTGGCCGTAATCTGGAAACCCATCGTTCGCCTCTTCCAAGCCCTGTCCTGCTACCACATATGAGCCCCCTCCCCGGCCCCCCAAAAATACCCCGGAAATAGTCATGTTCTGAGTAATAGGCCACTACACGCGTGTGTTGAAAATAGGCCTATTGATCCGATCAGATGCACCTGCACGATTAGCCACACTGTAATGCTTTCTGATGCTCGCACCGCACCCGTTGGTACTCCGTGAACTACGCGATAGCGCGCCGCGCGGACGCTCGCGATGCGCACCGCGAGCACACGTTAGTGAGCCGCTCGCACGCGATAGCGCGCGGACAGAGTGACGGACGGACACGCCGTTATTAGTATTAAGATACCCCGTTTACATTGGGTGAAAGTCGTAATCGAATTCACTAAAGTCGTAATTTACTTAATTCGTCTTACAGTCGTAATTAATTGTAATTCAAAAGTCGTAATTCCAATGATGACTTGCATCGTCATTCATTTCAAGTGAATTCGAATAAGTCGTCATTAATTACGACATTTTGTTAATGTAAACGAACACATTGTTTAATTCGTATTTACCTGCCGTAACCACTGGTAACAAACGAATTCGATATTTGTGAATGGGAATTCAGCCGATGTAGTGTAAACACGCACCAAAGCGAATTAATCTGCTGTCATGATTCAAAATACAGCTTAAGTCGATTCGACTTTTGCCCAATGTAAACATATAACATACCTGTGCTTGGTTGGGTGACAATTGCAATGTTAACTCTGCTGATAGATTCCACAACTCTCCTCTATGGGAATGTCTGGTATTATGTAAAACAATGATTACAAAATAATTAGTATTCATAATAAGTGAAATAATAACAAGCAGTGGCCGTCTTTTCCTCCCTCGGTTCATTATCTTCAATTATGTTTTTTTTTCATTCCACATTGGCCAGCATGCTCATACGACACATGCTTTTTATCCTGCTGGAGTATTTTGCTTGAGCCTAGTCCAATCAGGAACCAAGTGAGTCTCAACATAGAGTCCCACTGTTTACAATGACAAACAAATTTGAAACTGAATTAAACTTTTTAACTTTATATGAAGGAAAATAAAAACCTTTAATTTATTCATCCATTTTTCTTTCATGTGATCTATTTCATATGCACAAACTAAATCAAAATTGAAATCTTTTACTTTATCACATGTGTTCAAACATACCTTTTCAGTAACTTGGCAACCTGTCTACAAGCTAAGTCATTATGTCCCTGCAAGAAGCAAAAACCAAAACCAAAAGTTCATAGATAATTTAATTGGAGAGAAGTGTTTGCAGGTGCCAGTGATAATCACAATACATTTTCTGTGAGAATCATTATTCAAAATCATCATTAAATCATATTTTCTTATGTTTTTCATTCCGAACAAGCTGAGGTTGAAACGATGCACAAATTGTTCATTTGATTGATGGGTTAAAATGATCCTTTTATCTTAGTCGTAATCTGTATGGGTACTGGAAGCTGAGGACTAGAATATGCATCAAAACAGACATATAATTAAGCAAGTCAATAATACACCTGTTATGATCATTAACTTTGGTCCTACAACCATCTATATACTTGCTAAAACGTATCTCACCTGTAATACTTGCTAAAACATATCTCACCTGTAATGCATATATCATTGCTGATAAGAATCCCAAATCTACAGCAATAGTTTCTCCTTCTTCTTTGTCCTGCCATTTCTGTAGCTCTGTAATAGCTGCAGTAGCTAATGTCACATCACCCAAAACTAAGCCTAGAGAACACAGAGCAAATAGACCATCCACACTTGGGCTTGATAGCTGACAACTGTAACAAGTTCAGAAAGTTAAGATGTTATCTACTTTAAAAACTGGAAATAATAAAATGTATCATGTAGTTGGGAAGAGGAAGAATAGGAAAAAGATAATGAAGATGATGAAGACAATGAAGAAGAAAATGAAGATAAAAAAATTATAACAATGAACTAATGAAGGTGAAAATTATAATAAACAAGATGTACACCACAAAGCAGACAAAATGATGATGATGAAAATACCAAAGGTAAAGAAGATAAGGATGAGGAAGAGGAGGAGGAGAAGATGGAAAAGAAGATGGAAGATGAAGAAGACAAAAACAAAACCTTGTTGGGCAGGAAAAACCTCCTATGTATCTTTGTCCCCTGGACAAGTTAAAAGCAAAACCTCCTATCTAATCTGTTGGCAGTTTTGCTTTAAACATGTTTAGGAGGTTTTTCCTGCCCAATGACGAAAGATGACAAAGATGAAGAAGAAGATAAAGAAGAAGAAGACAATGACAACAATGTTCACAATAATGACCAAAACTGTGACAACCATGGCTAGCATGTGAAATTAAACAATATTCTTATGGCCAGGTAACACAAGTAAATGAGTCAAATTTGGTCAAATCATACCAACCTTTTAAAGAGCAACGTCTTTGCTTGTTCAGTATTGCCACTCTTGTATGCCACCATGCCCATTGCAGACAAGATCTGAGATTTATCAGCCTCATTAGATGCTAACTGCAAGGCTTGTTCATAGGCTGGATAAGTAAATGATAAGAAAATCAAAAGCTGATGATCCAATAAATCTATCATAATTATAGACAGCAACAATACTGTCATTTGTCACAAAATGAACACATTCAAATCTAACAAAAGTGTTAAATTTGAATTGTTTTTGGCTATATTCCATGAACCAAGATAATTATTTCTTTCTAGGAAATGTAGCCTTTGTCTGATTTTCTCATATGCTAGCAATAACGACCTCTTACCTTAATTGAATACCTTACCAGTAGAAGGAATTACAGGATGGTAATTGCTGGCTTTAAGCAGTATACAGACTTTTTTATTATGCGTACAATATTGTATGTACAATATATGCGTTATTTAATCTATTGCCATTCTATTTCCAGTAATGTTTAAGTTCTAACGAATGTTTGATGACGTAAAATCGATAATATATTTCTGCTAGATATTGTATGTAACATATTATCGATTTTTAGTCATCAAACATTCGTTAGAACTTAAACATTACTGAAATAGAATGGCAATAGATTAAATAACGCATATATTGTACATACAATATTGTACGTATAATACTGGAGTCTGAAGCCCGCTTTATAGTAATTCTAAGCAGGCTTTGCAATAATTCTAAGCACTGCTATTTCAATACATTACAGCATTTAAAATGTCCATGGTTGATGAAAAAAATAAAAATATCCAGGAGAAAATAAAGATGATGTAACATTAAGGCCATCTAATTAATGTGTTCCTCCATTGCACAAAATTAATGTTTGTAAATACTTTTTGAAATATGTAATTTTGGTTCCATCATAAATGGCAAAATGGTTTATAATTTGTGCACATTTGAGTTGTCTTTAGAAAAAGACAATGCCATCACAAATGGCAAAATGGGTCACAAATTGTGTACACTTTGTCATCATCCAAGTTCTCAGATTCAGAAGTAAAACAAAATGTGATCGAGATGGCTTTCGAAATGGATAATTTTGATTCCATCACAAATGGCAAAATGGGCCATAATTTTTGTACACTTTGTCATCATATGAGTTCTCAGATTCAGAAGTAAATAAAAAATGCAAGTGGATTGGCTTTAAGAATGGACAATTATGGTTCGATCACAAATGCCATTAAAATGTCGGGTTATATAAAGGTCATGATAACGTTTAAAAGCGTTTTGTATGAAAAACACACTACAACAATATTTTTAAATGTTTTCAAAAAATGTTATTGTAAACTATTTTTGCAAACATTTTTGCCAAATATTGTGTCAATACTTAAATAACATTATGTTAAAATATTTGAACCCAGCAAACACAGAAATGTTCTTAAAATGATTTTTTCAAAACCTTTTAATAACATTTAAATGTCGAGTTATATAAAGGTCATGAAAACGTTTTTAAAACGTTATTGAAAATATTTTGGGCAAACATTTTTCGCAAAATATTTTTTCTACTCCCAAAATAACATTCTGTTTAGAATGTTTTGTATCAAGTTTTCAAGAATGTTTTTGGAATGTTATTGAAACGCTTTTATACCCTTTATATAACCCGACATTTAAAGCGTTTTCTGTAAAACATTTTGTTTGCTGAGCAGTAGATTATCAAAAATGTTTTTTAAAGTTATGAAAACGTTTTATACTCTTAATATACCCGTCATATAACCCGACATTTAAACGTTTTCTGACAACCTTTTATAACCTTTTGCGAATGATGTCGAAAACATTTTGTGTTTGCTGGGTTAGCTTTAGAAATGGATAATTTTGACTTTTGGCAAAATTGGTCACAAGTTGTGTACACTTTGTCATCGTCTGAGTTCCCATTCAGGAGTAAAACAAAATGTGATCGAGATGGCTTTAGAAATGGATAATTTTGATTCCATCACAAATGGCAAAATGGGCCACAATTTGTGTACACTTTGTCATCATCTGAGTTCTGATTCAGAAGCAAAACAAAATGTGATCGAGATGGCTTTAGAAATGGATAATTTTGATTCCATCACAAATGGCAAAATGGGCCACAATTTGTGTACACTTTGTCATCATTCGAGTCCGATTCAGAAGCAAAACAAAATGTGATCGAGATGGCTTTAGAAATGGATAATTTTAATTCCATCACAAATGGCAAAATGGGTCACAAGTTGTGTACACTTTGTCATCATCTGAGTTCCGATTCAGAAGTAAAACAAAATGCGATCGAGATGGCTTTAGAAATGGATAATTTTGATTCCATCACAAATGGCAAAATGGGCCACAATTTGTGTACACTTTGTCATCATTCGAGTCCGATTCAGAAGCAAAACAAAATGTGATCGAGATGGCTTTAGAAATGGATCATTTTAATTCCATCACAAATGGCAAAATGGGTCATAATTTGTGTACACTTTGTCATCATCTGAGTTCCGATTCAGAAGTAAAACAAAATGCAATCGAGATGGCTTTAGAAATGGATAATTTTAATTCCATCACAAATGGCAAAATGGGTCACAAATGTGTACACTTTGTCTTCATCTGAGTTCCCATTCAGGAATAAAACAAAATGCGATTGAGATGGCTTCAGAAATGGATGATTTTGATTCCATCACAAATGGCAAAATGGGTCACAAATTGTGTACACTTTGTCATCATCTGAGTTCTGATTCAAGAGTAAAACAAAATGCAATCGAGATGGCTTTAGAAATGGATAATTTTAATTCCATCACAAATGGCAAAATGGGTCACAAGTTGTGTACACTTTGTCTTCATCCAAGTTTTCAGATTCAGAAGTAAAACAAAATATGATTGAGATGGCTTTAGAAATAGTTCCATCACAAATGACAAAATGGGTCATAATTTGTGTACACTTTGCTGCCATCTGAATTCTCAGGTTCTGAAGTAAATTCATAACCTCATTAATAAACGTGATGCGTGCGATCCAATCATATTTTATTATTTGTGAAAAACGCGAACGCAATTCGAGGTCATTAATATCTCACAATTGACCGCAAAATGCGTAATTGTTCCAATGTCGCACACAATTGACTTCCGCGTGCGCCGTATTGTGCATCCAACGAACTGCGCGCGCGCTGGCTGCCGTATTTGGATTGCGCGCTACCATATTTGCACAGATTCTGATACGCACTTTTGTTATTGGTCGTTTTGTTTTAGCCTGATCGATTTTTGGGAAAGGGAAGATGTAAAAATTGTTTATTTTTACAAACTTTTGAGGAAAATTTTGTGTTATTTTGTAAAGTTAAAAGATCAAAGTAGCGCGGTTATGAATGAGGTTAATAACTTTGCATCGGTTATATATAGGGCATTGTGAAAAATCTAAACATTTTGCTTTGGACCTCGGGATATTCCTCGGTTCCAAAGGCAAAATGTTTAGATTTTTTCACAATGCCTCAAATAACCAATGCGCAGTTATTAACCTCTAAATAAAATGGAACCAAGTTGACTTTAGAAATGGATAATTTTGGTTTGATCACAAATGGCAAAATGGGCCATAATTTGTGTACACTTTGCGATCATCTGAGTTCTCAGATTCAAAAGTAAAACAAAATGTAACTGGCTTAGCTTTAGAAACAGATAACTGTGGTCCATCACAAAGGCAAAATAGTTAATACATCTTGCAATTTGTGTGCAGCTTGTCATCATCTGAGTTCTCAGATTCAAAAGTTGAACAAAATAAAA